>NC_044035.1:313696565-313996565 GCF_901765095.1 Microcaecilia unicolor | reverse complement strand
GACAAGCCCCCGTCAACTTTACCCGTTTCTGTGACGGATTGCAGTTGGAAATGCCCAAAATCGGCTTTCGATTATACTGATTTGGGTGCCCACGGGAGAAAGACGCCCATCTCCCGATTTGGGTCGCAATATAGGCATTTTTCTCTTTCGATTATAAGCAGGATAGTCATTTAAGTGAGATGGCCAGCATGAGTGTAGGCTTATTGTAAATTTAATATGGATGATACATCCCAAATTTTATTGAAATTGGCCAAGTTTTGACAGAGTTATGCAGAAAACAACCTTTCTATATATATATATATTTTGAAAACCAGTGTATATATCTTACAAAATTACTCCCAGTCATTGTTCATGAAAAAAAAATCATAAACATGACTGTATGGAATAATTGCTGCCCTTTCCAAATTGTACTCTATTCATGTGCTTTATGGACAGGCCAGTTTCCTATTTTTTGCATCTTTCCAAAAGCTGCCTCAGAGTTTGCTTTCGGGTTTCCTTGCAAGTGGCAGCTTAATACACCAGCAGCATGCCAGGAGGAAGAACAAATGAAAATGTGAGTCATTATTTAGCTGGCAACTGTAATTGCCCTGGATTTGTTTTTTTGAAAAGAAAGTCATTCCGTTTCTTTTGTTTAATAAGCAGAGCATTTTGGATTGTAACAATTGCACCTGCAACATTAAATATTCACACAGCATAAACACTTGATGGCAGGTATTTCCAGTCAGAGCAACAATTTTTGATAAAGCTCTCCACAGCTGTAGTTTTCATTTCCCTGTAAACTGAATTGTATTTCCCTGCACCCGTAAGTCTGTTATCCAAAGTATTTTTTCTATTGATTACAGTGGAAGATTGACTACTTCTTTTGGAGATGAAAGCACCTCGCTCACTGCACATGAAAATCCAAACCTTTTTTTTGTCCAAGAAACTTTATTAGTTTTTTTCTTTTTTAAAGAAGGAGAAAAAAACAACAAGAATAATCTTATAGATTTCATAACAAATGTAAGGCACTTTAGATAAACATTAGATAAATATTGTCTTGAGTAGTAACATCATCAGATATAAAAATTAAATCAAGGATACTACGATAATGCCATACAATATAACACAATACAAAATTAAAGTGTGGCTAAGTAGCTAATGAGCAACAGTATTTTCACTAAATTGAAGTTTAGACAGCGGTCGCTAAATATCGTTCTAAAGAAGTTCCAGATTTATCATAGGGATATCTCAAACTTTTGCATTTGAAAAACAGAGTGCCACCAAAAGTGAACATTATCCTTCCAATTAGGTCCTGTTTTTTTTTTTTTTTTAACAGGATGACAGTGAGGGGCATTTTCGATATGATGTCTAAATCTGACTTTGGACGTTTTGCTCAAAACGTCCAAAATCCGAATAGCAAATATAACCATTTTTGAAACAGCAAAATGTTTATCTTTTTTTTTTTTAATGGCCACTTGAGATATGTCTTTGTGCTCTGTGCATTTATCTTTTCGGTCCATTTTTGAAGAAAAAAGAAAAGTCTAAGGGAAAAATGCACAACAACAAGCCATTGCGATGTAGAAGGAGCCAGCATTCTTAGTAGACTGGCCACATAAACATCCCAGCAGAGCAGTGGGACATCCTAGGGGGCACTGCAGTGGACTTCACATAAAAGATCCCAGGTACACATCTGAGCACTACACCCTCATGTTGTATGATGAGCCCTCCAAAACCCACCCAAAAGCTACTGTACCTAACTATACACCACAACAATAGCCATTATGTTTGCAGGTGTCACCTATGTGGATACAGTAGATTTTGGGTGGGTTTTGGGAGGTGACACATTCCACCACAAGTGTAGCAGTTAGAGTGGAATATGTGCCTGGATCCCCTTCTCCACAGTGCACTGCACTGACCACTAGGCTACTCCATGGACCTGCTTGCTGCACTAATAGAACTGGCTATAACATCTGAAGCTGTCATAGAGGGGTTCAATGACCTCTGAGGGAGTAAGCAGAGATCATTTATTCCTCCAGTGGTCATCTGGTCATTCATTTAGGGCACTTTTTGATGGCTTAGTCACTATTAAAACAGGTCTAGCTCAAAATGTCTTAGTTTTAGTCCTGGACAGTTTTGTTTTGTTCCATTACGGCTGAAAAGGGTTTTTTTTTTTTAATGCCTGTGATGAAAATAGACTCTTGTTTAAATCCTCCTGCCTTACAAGTCTAAAGGGATGGAGGTGAGGGCATTGAGGCTTTTTCCCTTTCAAATTTATTGTACTCCATGAGTGGTTTATTGTTAACAGAGTACTTTAAGCTTGTTTGTTGAGAGAGTATTTGGAGTGAACACATGTATGAGTATAACACACATGCACATATCACAACCCCACTTCCGCTCTGCCCAAAGTACTCTCTAGCAGGGGCTTGGCTAGGTGGGGCCATGGGGGCATGGGCCCCTACAGATTTAGTCCTGCCCCCCTCTACTTTCGACCCCCTGCCAACCCTCCCCCACCACTTTTGACCCCCCCTGCACCCCAGCAAGGTAACTTTGCTGGCGGGGGTCCCCAACCCCCACTAGCCTTAGTCTTCTTCTGCGATGGTCTCCGACGTATTCGCTGATCTGTGTTGTGAGTCCTGACATCAGGACGTGCAGAACGTCAGGACTCACAACACAGTTCAGCGAATGTGCCGGAGAATGGCACTAAAGAAGACTAAGGCTGGCGGGGGTTAGGGACCCCCCACCAGCAAAGGCACCTTACTGCTGTGGCTGCGACGGTGATGATGGGGGGAGGAGGGTCGGCGGCAGCGGAGGGAGGGGTTGAAAGTGGCAGGGGGTCAGCGGCGGGGGGGGGGGGGGGGGTGTGACGGCTGGGGGAAATGGGCTAAAATGTACCCCCCACATTGGGCTCTGGACCCCCCCCCCTGCCGAGGTCTGGCTACACCCCTGCTCTCTAGGAACACCAACATATAGATAGAAATGCACGCTTTCCATTTATACAATGTACACATGAAAAAGCTTTATAAAATTACTACAAGAGGGTAGTACAAGAGGGTAATTTTCACAAAGCTTTTTCATTATGTAAAGCCTGTTTTACACATAGCAAAGGCCTTTTAAAACATTATCCTAGGAGGAGTAGCCTAGTGGTTAGGTGCAGTGGACTTTGAACCTAGGAAACTGGGTTCGATTCCCACTGGAGCGATACAAAAGCATTATAACATCCTCATTTTTGTTTTCCATTCCTTTCCTAATTGTACCTAACATTCTATTTGCTTTCTTAGTGGCCTCTGCACACTGAGCAGAGGGTTTCAACATATCATCAACTATGACACCTAGATCCCTTTCCTGGTCAGTGACTCCTAATGTGGAATCTTGCATTACATAGCTGTAATTTGGGTTCCTCTTTCAAACATGCATCACTTTGCACTTGCTCACATTAAACGTCATCTGCCATTTAGATGCCCAGTCTCATAAGTTCCTCTTGTAATGCCACACTGGGAAAAGACCAAGGGTCCATTGAGCCCAGCATCCTATCCACGACAGTGGCCAATCCAGGCCAAGGGCACCTGGCAAGCTTCCCAAATGTACAAACATTCTATACATGTTATTCCCGGAATTGTGGATTTTTCCCAAGTCCATTTAGTAGCGGTTTATGGACTTGTCCTTTAGGAAACCGTCTAACACCTTTTTAAACTCTGCCAAGCTAACTGCCTTCACCACGTTCTCCGGCAACGAATTCCAGAGTTTAATTACGTGTTGGGTGAAGAAACATTTTCTCCGATTTGTTTTAAATTTACTACACTGTAGTTTCATCGCATGCCCCCTTGTCCTAGTATTTTTTGAAAGCGTGAACAGACGCTTCACATCCACCTGTTCTACCCCACTCATTATTTTATATACCTCTATCATGTCTCCCCTCAGCCGTCTCTTCTCCAAGCTGAAAAGCCCTAGACTCCTTAGTCTTTCTTCATAGGGAAGTCATCCCATCCCCACTATCATTTTAGGTAAGAGTAGTGTTTCTTGGGATACTACAAAATAATGCCTTACAATGCACTTTATGATGGATTTATAAGTATTCTACCCAACAGCTGCCCTGCATCAATATAAACCACATACTTACTGGGTCCTCATTGCCTAGGCCAGGGCAAAAGAGATATATTTAATGACTGAATACATATTTTTTTTGCCCTAGGCAGTGAACAGTCTACCCCCCCCCCCCCCCCATGGCCCATCCAGAAGCCAAATCAGAGCCTTCATTTTGATTACAATAGTAATCAAAACGCTGGCTGGTCATGGTGGGGGGGCTTCTGGGTGGGGGTGAGCTCTTCACTTCCTAGGGCAAAAAAGGTATATTTTAATCATTAAATATAAATTTTTTTGTCCTAGGCACTGGCAGTGAAGTGCTTACCCCACCCAGAAATTCCCAACAATAAATTTTAATAGTGCCCAGCTAGCTTAATTTTTAAAAAATTACATGATGATGTTAAAAAAAATGTGTATTTAAAATTTTATTACCTGGTCCTGCGGTGCTGGGCAGCTGCTTACTGATCCATATCTCCAACCTTTTCTCGCACTAGTCAACCCCTGGGAGCAGTAAGAGTGGTGCATGCGTGCAGCTATTTGGACCAGTAACAACGAGCGGGAACGAGGCTGAGCGCGCCGCGCGGGTGGGGATATACAACAAAACATGACTCAACTCAACAGCAGCAGTAGCATACAGAGGAGGAAGGATGCACGGTCACGCACGGGTCACCAGAGGTCAAGCTGCGACCTGTAGTGTGACTGCGTGTGTTCGTGCCCACAGAGCCGTCATGCCAAGTCTGCCTCTGCTCTGCCTAAAAGGTAGATGGGTGCATAGGAGCCAACTTTTCAAAACAATTGGGAGTGCTGAAATTTTTTTTTTTTTTTACAGGCAGTGCGTTCTCCCCCCCTCCCCCCCTTAAAATCCTGTCTGCTGCAGTCTTCACCTGGGCAGTGGCAGTGCCACTCATAGGCTGCCTGCAACCTGCACCAGGACTTCTTCCCTGAACAGTCCCACCCCTCAGTCCCCCTGTACTGTGCAAATATAGAGATGCAAATTTCAAAAACTGACATATTTCACTCTATATACTATAGATTAACAAATACAAATAAAACAAAAACGGAAAAATATGATAATATCATTTTTATTGGACTAAATACATTTTTCAATTAGCTTTCAAAGGCCAAATCCTCTTTCCTCAGGTCAGGAGGGTTTTGTCTCCAAATATTAGTCAAAAATGTATTAAAAATAGTCCAATAAAGATATCACCTTATTTCCATTTTCTGTATTTATTAACACAGCTACCACACTACTTTATCCTAAACTAAAAATAAAATTCATTTTTCCTACCTTTGTGGTCTGGCTGTTTACTGTTTCTAATTGTGTTGGTCTCAGTCTCTTGTTTCTTCTTTCCTCGATCTTAACTCTCCCCCCTTTCCATCCAGCATCTATCCCTTCTCTTTCCCCTTTCCAAAGGTCCTCAGCAAAAGTCGGGTCCAAAAATAAAAAAAAACCCAAAACACAAAAATCCCTGAAACTTCGGCTGGGCAGCTCCAAAAATCGAGGCCCAGGCTTCAGCAAGGCCCAACTGGAGCTCGAGGGATAGACTGAGCATGTGCAAACTTTTCACTCACTCAGACCCCCCTCCCTCCCGGCAGGCTATGCCAAAAACCGGTCATTTTCCTGCCAGTCTGAACACCGTCATTCGCATCCAGCGCGCCTTCGTGGCTGGACGCGTTTTGAAGATGCTCCAACTCCGGAGCATCCCGGGCCCCCTGACCACCAATGCTAGCTGCAGACTGGCTCAAAAATGGGCCCGAAAAGGCCCAGATCATCCGGACAGAAACGAAACGGCCGGAACAGCCCTCGAGCCAGAAAAACAAGCTCTGGGCACCGAAGCACCCCTGCCACCCAAGACCACCTGAGATGGCTCGAAGTGGCCACAAGGAAATCTGGAGCCCAGATATGTTTTCATTTACCTTAAAAAATATTAACCCTTAGGGTTACAAAAGAAATGTAATAGATTGGTGAGGCAAGATTTCCCTTCACAAAATCATATTGGCTTTGTCTCATTAATCCATGCTTTTGAATATGGTCAGTAATTTTGTTCTTTATAATAGTATCTACCATTTTGCCCAGCACTGACGTCAGGCTCACCGGTCTATAATTTTCCGGATCATCTCTGGACCCTTTGTGCCACATTTTACTTAGCATAAATCCTGATGCTTAGATTACGCGCAGAGCAGGTGTATTCTATAACAACGAGCACAAATTTTCTAAATGCCCATACCTCACCCATGGCCATGCCCCCTTTTCAACTATGCATCTTAGAATTTATGCACACCATGTTACAAAATATGCTTAGGGCCCTGTTTACTAAGGCGTGTTAGTGTTTTTAGCGCACCTACACTTAGCGCACAAGCTAATCATGTAGTCGCCTATAGGGATATTGTAGGCACGTACATGGTTAATGCTCGTGCTTGGTTAGTGTGTGTTAAAAACATTAACGTGCCTATAACGCTGCTTAGTAAACAGGGCCCTTAGTGAGTTTTGCATATAAATCTTAATGCCAATTAGTGCTGATAAATGCTTGTTAACATCCAATTGACAACGCTGATTAGCTAGTTAACCAACTAAGTTACATGCATTGTTATAGAATACGCTTCAATGGCCATGCAGAAATTAAGGCACGATATAGAGAATCCAGCAGTTCACACCTAACTTTGACCTCTATGCAAACAGTGTATGTTATTCAAAATTGATTTCAGGGTATTCTCCTCGTTGGCTGATTATCTGTTCCTCCTTCTGTTTCTGAGCAGGATCCAGTGGGGAATATAAGCCAAGAACTCTTACAGGATAGACATAATTCTAAAGCATGTGTGCCGAATAAATAATCATTGTAATCATAAAACTATTATGCCAGTGGGAAACAGATCTTTTGAACAGTAATGTTTTATGTTCTAAACATGAGTGTTACTTCATGGTCAGAGGACTGCTCTATTAAGATCTTCTTATAAAGGAAAATATTTTTGTTGAATAGAAAGATGAAAATCTACTGCAAATGTGTGTGTGTGTATATATATATATAGTATTTCATCTTCATGCACGTAGAGGATCTAAATAAACAGGCAGCTCAGAAGTGCATTTCAGCTGTGACAATCCTAATCATGGTTAGAGGCAAGAACATATCTAATGCAGTCTTCCTATCGAAACAACACAGCTTGAAAGAATTAAATTGCCTACGGTGTTTGAAGCCTGAAGTAAAGAGTGGGGGGGGGGGGGGGGGGGGGAAGAAGCAAGCCTTGCCTTATCAGAGATATTGTGTACACTAATTATTTTGTTTGACAGTGTCTGTTTTTAAAATCTGGGGACTTTTTGGACTTTTTTTGGGGGGGGGGGGGATGAAAAATTAAAAAAAAAACCTCCTCCCATTTCAAATGATTTAAGCAGGCAACTTCAGGAATTAATCAGACATATTTATTTATTTATGCATTCATATCTATCTATCTATCTATCTATCTAAGTGTTTATTTTTCACCATTTTGAAGAAATTTACCCAAAGCAGTGCACATCAAGAATAAGTCAAACATAGGCAATAGACAATTACAATAGGAAAATATTCCAGCAAGAGTACACATTATGGCGTGGAGGGGCATAATTGAAAGGGGCGCCCAAGTTTTCCTCAGGATGTCCTCGCAGGACGTCCCGGCGAAGGGGTGGGGAAACCCATATTATCGAAACAAGATGGGCGTCCATCTTTCGTTTCGATAATACAGTCAGGGACACCCAAATCGTGAAATTTAGGTCGACCTTAGAGAAAAGTACATAAGTATTGCCATATTGGGAAAGACCAAAGGTCCATCAAGCCCAGCATCCTGTTTCCAACAGTGGCCAATCCAGGTCACAAATACCGGCAAGATCCCCAAAAAGTACAAAACATTTTATACTGCTTATCCCAGAAATAGTGGATTTTTCCCAAGTCCATTTAATAATGGTCTGTGGACTTTTTCTTTAGGAAGCCGGCCAAACCTTTTTTAAATTCCGCCAGGCTAACTGCCTTTACCATATTCTTTGGCAACAAATTCCAGAGTTTAATTACACGATGAGTAAAGAAAAACTTTCTCCAATTCATTTTAAATTTACTACATTGTAGCTTCATCGCATGCCCCCTAGTCCTAGTATTTTTGGAAAGCGTAAACAGACGCTTCACATCCACCCGTTCCACTCCAGTCACTATTTATAGACCTCTATCATATCTCCCCTCAGCCACCTTTTCTCCAAGCTGAAGAGCCATAGTCACTTTAGCGTTTCCTCATAGGGAAGTCGTCCCATCCCCTTTATCATTTTCGTCGCCCTTCTCTGCACCTTTTCTAATTCCACTATATCCTTTTTGAGATGCGGCGACCAGAATTGAACACAATATTCGAGGTGCTGTCACACCATGGAGCGATACAAAGCCATTATAACATCCTAATTTTTGTTTTCCATTCCTTTCCTAATAATATCTAACATTCTACTTGTTTTCTTAGCCGCAGCAGCACACTGAGCAGAAGGTTTCAACGTATCATCAACGACAACACCTAGATCCCTTTGTTGGTCTGTGACTCCTAACGTAGAACCTTGCATGACATAGCTATAATTCGGGTTCCTCTTTCCCACATGCATCACTTTGCATTTGCTCACATTAAATGTCATCTGCCATTTAGATGTCCAGTCTCCCAGTCTCGTAAGGTCCTCTTGTAATTTTTCACAATTCTCTCACGATTTAACAACTTTGAATAACTTTGTGTCATCAGCAAATTTAATTACCTCACTAGTTACTCCCCTCTCTAGGTCATTTATAAATATGTTAAAAAGCAGCGGTCCCAGCACAGACCCCTGGGGAATCTGTTTTCTATCTTTTAACTAGTTTTTAATCCACAATAGAACACTACCTTCTATCCCATGACTCTCCAATTTCCTCTGGAGTCTTTCATGAGGAACTTTGTCAAACGCCTTCTGAAAATCCAGATACACAATATCAACCGGCTCACCTTTAGCCACATGTTTGTTCACCACCTTCAAAGAAATGTAGTAGGTTGGTGAGGCAAGATTTCCCTTCACTAAATCCATGTTGACTTTCAGGCTTATTTTCGAAAGAGAAGGGTGCCCATCTTCCGACACAAATCGGGAGATGGGTGTCCTTCTCTCAGGGTCGCCCAAATTGGCATAATCGAAAGCCAATTTTGGGCGTCCTCAGATGGTTTCTGTCGTGGGGATGACCAAAGTTAACGGAGGCGTGTCGGCACCATAGCGAAGGCAGGACTGGGGCGTGATTAAGAGATGGGCGTCCTCGGCCGATAAAGGAAAAAAGAAGGGTGTCCCTGATGAACACTTGGACAACTTTACTTCATCCATTTTTTCTTGCGACCAAGCCTCAGAAATGTGCCCGAACTGACCAGGGAAGAACCCTTAAATAATTCACTGATTAAAGTAGAGCTGGCGCTAAGACGGCGAAAGGGGTCAGTCCTTGAGACAGCCCTGGGGAAGGGCGAAACGTGCATGCTGGACGTTAAACATCAACCCCTGGGTCCGATTGTTTGAATAAGATGAGTATCTAAGTATAATTTATACAAAAGAATAAAACACAAGATAGAAAAATATATTTAACATGTGGCATCATGGTGAGCCGATGAAGAGTTGTGTACAAGTTCTATTGCCATAAAAGTGGAGTTGGCAATAAGCACAGCTGAGGTTCCTAAATCAGTATAAGAATACCTTTACAAGTGGATGAATGTATGTGGGGGATAGAAGAACAGAAGAGAGGGAGTTATTGGTAATACAGATGGATATAATTTTGGACTCCCAAGAGTGATTAAAGTAAGAACTAGCCAAGGAGATTTGTCTTATTATTTTCAGTCAGTTCCTTCTTCCATTTTCTGAAGAATTTTCTTTTAGCTCTAATAGTTTCCTTCACCTCACTTTTTAACCACACCGGCTGTCGCTTTGTCTTCTGTCACCCTTTTTTAATATGCGGACTATATTTTGCCTGGGCTTCCAGGATGGTGAACAGCATCCACGCCTGATGTAAATTTTTGACCCTCGCAGCTGCTCCTATAAGTTTTATTTTCACCGTTCTTCTAATTTTATCATAGTCTCCTTTCTTAAAGATAAACACTAACGTATTTGATTTCCTATGTGTATTTACTTCAAAGCTAATATCAAATCCAATCATATTATGATCACTGTTATCAAGCGGCCCCAAAACCATTACCTCCCACACCAGATCATGCGCTCCACTGAGGACTAGGTCTAGAAGTTTTCCTTCTCTCATCGGCTCCTGTACCAGCTGCTCCATAAAGCTGTCCTTGATTTCATCAAGGAATTTTACCTCCCTAGCGTGTCCTGATGTTACATTTACCCAGTCAATATCGGGGTACTTGAAATCACCCATTATTATTGTGTTGCCTAGTTTGCTTGCGTCCCCAATTTCCTTTAACATTTCTGCATCCGCCTGTTCATCCTGGCCAGGCAGACGGTAGTACACTCCTATCACTATCCTTTTCCCCTTTACACATGGAATTTCAATCCACAGTGATTCCAAGAAGTGTTTTGTTTCCTGCAGAATTTTCAATCTATTTGATTCAAGGCTCTCATTAATATACAATGCTACCCCTCCAACAATTCAATCCACCCTATCACTACGATATAACTTGTACCCCGGTATGACAGTGTCCCACTGGTTATCCTCCTTCCACCAAGTCTCAGAGATGCCATATATCTAATTTTTCATGTAGTGCAATATATTCTAACTCTCCCATCTTATTTCTTAGGCTCCTGGCATTCACATATAGACATTTCAAACTATGTTTGTTGTTCCTATTTACATCATGCTTAGTACTTGACAGTATTAAGTTGCAATCTTTTGTCTGATTTTTATTTTTATTTAAGGACACCTGATCTACTACAGTCTCTTTTGCAACCTCACTATCAGGATACCCTATGTTCCCTGTTTTGGTGATATCTTTGAAAGATACCTTATCCCGAACCATGCGCTTTTGAGCGACTGTCGGTCTTCCCCCGTTTCTAGTTTAAAAGTTGCTCTATCTCCTTTTTAAATGCCGATGCCAGCAGCCTGGTCCCACCCTGGTTAAGGTGGAGCCCATCCTTTCAAAATAGGCTCCCCATTCCCCAGAATGTTGCCCAGTTTTTAACAAATCTAAAACTGTCCTCCCTGCACCATCATCTCATCCACGGATTGAGACTCCAGAGCTCTGCCTATCTCTTGGGCCCTGCACGTGGAACGGGCAGCATTTCAGAAAATGTAACCCTAGAGAATCTGGATTTGAGCTTTCTACCTAAGAGCCTAAATTTGGCTTCCAGAACCTCTCTCCCACATTTTCCTATGTCATAGGTACCCACATGTACCAAGACATGTACCAAGACAGCCGGCTCCTCCCCAGCATTATCTAAAATCCTATCTAGGTGACGTGTGAGGTCACCAGGCGATCCTCACATCCACCAGCCACCCAGCTATCTATATGCCTAATGATCGAATCACCAACTACAACAGCTGTCCTAACCTTTCCCTCCCGGGCAGCATTTGGAGACATATCCTCGGTGCGAGAGGATAGTACATCTCCTGGTGGGCAGGTCTTGTCTACAGGAGTACTTTCTACTTCACCAGGGTGATGCTCTTTTTCTAGGAGACCTCCCTCCTCCAAGGTAGCACAGGGCTACCAGACTGGAGGTGGGACTTACTCTACAACATCCCTGTAGATCTCCTCTATGTACCTCTCTGTCTCCCTCAGCTCCACCAAGTCTGCTACTCTAGCCTCAAGAGAACGGATACGTTTTTTGAGCATGGAAGGGGATTAGTGACCACTGGGGGAGTAAAGGGAGGTCATCCCCGATTTCCTCTGGTGGTCATCTTGTCATTTAGGGCACATTTTTGTGGCTTGGTTATAAGAAAAAAAGGACCAGGTAAAGTTGTCCAAGTGTTCGTCAGGGACGACCTTCTTTTTTCCATTATCGGTCGAGGACGCCCATTTGTTAGGCACGCTCCAGTCCCAACTTCGCTACGCCTCCAACTCGCCCCCATGAACTTTGGTCATCCCCGTGATGGAAAGCAGTTGAGGACGCCCAAAATCGGCTTCCGGTTATGCCGATTTGGGCGACCCTGTAAGAAGGACGCCCATCTTGCGATTAGTGTCGAAAGATGGGCATCCTTCTCTTTCAAAAATAAGCCTGATAGTGTGCTACTTACAATGTCAACAAAATAAAACATTTTAATAACATGGCATGTAAACAAAAGTAGCATAGGGGATCTTTTACAAAGATATATTAGCATTTTTAGTGCATGCTAAACACTAGAGATGCCCATAGGAATATATGGGCGTCTCTAGCATTTAGCACATGCTTATTTTTAGCATGCCCTAAAAACGCTAGCGTGCCTTTGTAAAAGGACCCCTTAGTAACATCAGGGCCCTTTTACAAATGTGCAGGAGGTATTATGCTTGTACAGTTGATGCCAAATCAGCATTAGCAGAGTGGTAATTCTGAATTTGGCACACGCCAAATCCTGCAGTAGAAAATAATTTTCTATTTTCTACCGCAGGTCACTTACCCGGTGATAAACAGCAGTTGGCACACACTGCATGATTACCACGCAGGTAGCATGTGAGACCTTACCACTAGGTCAATGGGTGGCAGTAAGGACTCAGGCCGAAAATGGACGCTCACTGGTCTCAATTTTAGTGCACGTCTATTTTCCAGCCCCTTAAACAAAGGCCTTTTTTCCTAGATGTGGTAAAACATGGCCCAGCACACACTCAAAAGATGTGCTCGCACTACTACAGGCCACTTTTTACCAAGGCTTAGTAAAAGGAATTCATAGTAAATTACAGCAGATAAAGACCTGAGTGATTCATCCAGTCTGCCCAACAGTCACACTCATTATCAATTTATGTTTAAGTCTACCCTGCCCTGTCCTTGTGTTCCAACTACTGGAGTTGCTGTCGAAGCCCAGCCTATCCATCTTGTCATCTGCAGGACAGAGACTATAAAGGTCTGCCCAGCACTGTGCTCAGGTTCTAGCCACTGAAGTTGTTGTCAAAGCCCTTTCCAGCCCATCCTCAGTATCCTGGGATGGATCCCGACCAGTCCCATGTCTTTGTACACTTTCAATTTTTCCAGGTGTTCATAAACATTATCTTCTGTGAATGGTGCAATATCTATTCCGTTCTCATATATTTCTTTGCCAGCCAATCGTGATCCTTTCTCCGGGATTTTCTTCCGTGAACACAGGAGAGAAGTATTTGTTTAGCACATTTGCTTTTTCCTCATCACTTTCCACATAGTGATTCACATATAACACATATAGACAAATAAAATAGAATAACAGGAGTTAGAAAATAAGGGGATTAAAAATCAGAAAGGGGCATGAAAATGATCTCAACTAAGGTAGGGGTGGATAAGCACTGTGAAGAGTACGAGGACATGGAGTGGGAAATGGCCCGGGAAAGGGATAGAAGGGCTCCTTTGGGTAGGGCTGAGTCCACCCGTAGGGGTGGTCACCATAGATTCCGGCCCCCAAGAATCCAGCATGTTAGGGACAGCAGTTGGTCACCTTCCTCAGAGGAAATAGTGAGAGGCAAAGACTACAATTCCCAGTAGCCCCTGAGGGAGACATAGAGTAGAGCCAGGGACTACAATTCCCAGCAGCCCTTGAGAGAGACACCAAGTAGAGCCAGGGACTACAATTCCCAGGAGCCCCTGAGGGAGACACAGAGTAGAGCAAGTAAGAATTATTCACACTACCAGTCCCAGAGGGCTAAGGGGAAGGAGGAGACTCTGAGTAAGGTCAATCAGGGGAATGAAGAGCAACTGGGAGAGGGCAGGGTAGAAGAACCCATGGATTGGCAATCAAGGGACGGTGGGGAGAAAGAGAGAGAGAGAGGAGAACCTGGAAGAGGAACCCATGGATATCTCAGCTCTTGCCAAAGCAAAAGGTAGAGAGTTAAGAGGGCAGATGACAGCCTGGTTCTCTGGCTTGATGCAGGGAGGCAAAAGGTGGCTGCATCAGAGGTGGGATTAAGGAACAAATGTTTCAACCTGGGTCAAGTGGGAGGTTGTCAGGAGTTGGTGCTGACAGTGAAAGGGTGGGACCCTTACATTCCCCTGTCCTGGTAATAGGTGGCCAGGGGGAAAAAGGTTAAAGCGGAAAAGTGAACTGTTTAAATTGGGGTTTGTGCTGTGATAAGAGTGAACTGTTTAAATTGGGTTTTGTGCTGTGATAAAAGGGAACTGTTTAAATTGGGGTTTGTGCTGCAACACTGACTCTCTCTCTAATCAGGAAAGTTGAAGGAACCTGAGAGAAAAGGGGGGGAGAAAGGAGCGCACAGAGACTCTCCTTCCCTTCCGTAGGAAAGGGGAAGGGAGAGAGGGAGGGATTGCTTCAGAGGGAATTTGGAGCTGAGTGGGGGAAGTGGTGGTGGAATCCGGGACGCGCTGAGGGGCCACAACCACCTAGGAGTCTTAGTCCCAAGCAGGGGGCAACTAAGATGCAGTGGCGTAGGAAGGGGGGCGGGAGGGGCGGTCCACCCCGGGTGCATGCGCTCGGGGGGTGTCGGCCCTGCTGGTTCCCTGCTGTCTCTGCCCCGGAACAGGTTACTTCCTGTTCCGGGGCAGGGAGAGCAGGGAACCAGCGGGGCCGACGCAGCTCCGAGTGACATGCGCTCGGGGCGGATTGGCCCTCCCGCAGGTAAGAATGCGGTCCGGGGGGGGGGGGGGGGTTGCACTCCTGGAGGCGGGGTTGCGCCATGCTGCATCCGTGGGGGGGTGCGCAGCGGCGACCCGCCCCAGGTGCCATTAGCCCTCGCTATGGCACTGCTAAGAGGGGAAACCTCCAAACTGTAAAAGCGAGAGGTTGAGCGAGATAACCCTGACTGTGAATTACAGTATAGCTTTCCCTGTGGTCCGGTGGCTGGGAGCTTTACAGCACGTACTGCTACAGTACATGCACCCAGTGATAATTCTGTGTCTGTGTGTGACTAGCTATTTCTATTAAAGGCTTGGGAGAAAAGCCAAGCTTCCACCTGCTTCCTGAAGTAGAGATAGAGTACATCACATATTGGTTTTCCAATATTTCCTCCAGCTGAGCAGGTTGTCTGGGCGACTTGCTGGGTAAAATTTTCCAGTAAAGGAGAAGATGTGTTGTAGTTATTTAAGGGTGTGGCATTAGTTTAGCTGGATAGCTATACATTGTACCATCCATCTAAAATTAACTAGATAAGCTGGACTGCTTAAATATACATTCTAAAGTCATCTGAAAAAATTAATCTATGTAAATTTAGCCAGGGCCGTGCCTAGGGTCTCTGGCGCCCCCCTGCAGACCATCAGTTGGCGTGCACGCACGTGTGCGCACCCCCGCGCTTTAAATTTACCTCTCTCCGCCTCCAGCTCCGATGTCTGCACAGCATCAGTGAAAGCGCTGCCTGTCTGACGTCTCTCCACCAGCCTTCCCTTCGCTCGTTCATTCCCTCTGTGTCCCGCCTTCTTCTGACATCATTTCCTTGAGGGTGGGACACAGAGTGAATGAACGAGCGAAGGGAAGGCTGGTGGAGAGACGTCAGACAGGCAGCGCTTTCACTGACGCTGCGCAGACGTCGGAGGCGTAGCGAGGTAGATTTAAAGCGCCGTGGAATCGGGGATGGAGCAGAGGAGTAAGGTTTTTTTTTTATACAACTTGACGGCGTGGTGCCCTTGAAGGCAGGCGCCCCCTGCGGCGCTTACCGCGCTTACTGTGTTGGCACGGCCCTGACTTTAGCTGGTTAAATTAAGTGGTCAGGCATATCCATTTAAACCCTCCGCATATGTAGTTTGTTATCAAGACAACTTTAACTGGACATTGGCCCTATGAATATCGACCCTCTTATGCCATAAGCATCTACCTTTCTGTCCATCAATCTGTTTGAGACCCTGTATATTTGGATGAGCTGCTACATGGGGCAGTGTGTGTTAAAAATAATGTAAGTGTTGCTGCAGTTCAGGTATCTGAAAGTGAATATGATATTCAGCCATACCATAAGCTTGTGCTATTTCCAGTGTCAAAATCAGGGTCGGTCCAAGAGTATCCAAATCTTCAGCCAAATGCCCCACCTAGGGGCAGCTTAAGGCCTTAACCCCATTGTCAAACATTTCTACTTCCTTTCCCATCCTTCTCGGGTGTCCAGAATCTATCTTTCTCTTTCCTATCTCCCCTGAGTTCAGCATCTCCCTTCCCATTCCTCTCAGCTGTCCAGTATCTCCCCTTCTGTTCCCTACCTCTCAAGTGTGTAGCATCTACCTTTCACTTTCCTAATCCCAGATGTCCAGCACTACTGAAAAGTTTATGCCATTCTTTAAGACATAAAAGAAAAAAGAATCAGCTATAAACTACCTAAATTTATTTTTAAAACTTAATTAACTAAAGCCAAAATGACTTGCAATAGATTTCTTGCTAATTCATCACATTCATGCAGCCAGGGACTTAATGGGAGTTTGCTGTGTGCAGTGGTTGATGTGCTGTAAAAATTGATAATTACCTTCAGGTGCAAAGAATGTATAATACTTACAATTTTATTTCAATGGTATTGAAATTAATAGAAGTTGTTTGTTGTTGAAAGACGTCAGGCTGTCAAGTTCACATGGCTGGTGTTTGACGTTTTTGATATTGTGTAGTAAATAATGAGGCTGTAATGAGTGGTGACGGCTGTGTAGCTTTTGAAGGCATGTTTGCTGAAGATTGGAACAGTTTTGCATTGTGCCACAGTCATATATTAAGACTCAAAAACAGCACTGCTTGGAAGCTGCTAATTTCTTGGATTCTTAAAGCTTGTTCATAAAAGATGAATTTTGGATAATTCGTACTTTGGGTTATGCTACTATGCAGTTTTAATGTGCATAATATTGATATTGCAGCATATTATTGCTATTACTATAATTTAACTTGGCTAGTTCTAAGCTTACCCTGCTGTTCTAATTGTATATTGTACTGACTTTTGGTCATTTCACTATTGCTGTGTTGTTAATACAAGGTAAGATACCTATGGTAGCCACTAAATCCATGATCCCTATCTATGAATTTTCAGCAACAACACATCTGAAAACTCTTACAGATCACCCCAATAGTATCTATAAAGGGTTAGATTCTATATATGGTGCCCAAACTTCGGCACAAAAAAAAAAGCACTATTCTCTAAGCCGCACTTAAAGTTAGGTTCAGTTTATAGAATAGCACTTATGCTTGGAGTTAGAAACAATTTCCCAGCAACTGCACCATATTTCATATCAAGATTACATGTCAACATTCTTGAAAATCATTCTTAACACCTATAGAAGGATCTTCAGATATCACAGCATAGATACTATATTCTAACAATTTCTTACGCAGTACTGCGTAATCCTCATTGATCCCAAATTTTTAATTTCTTTCATACAAATATATTTATTTATTTTATTTATTTGTTACATTTGTACCCTACATTTTCCCACCTATTTGCAGTCTCAATGTGGCTTACGTGGTACCATAAAGGCATTCTCCAAGTCCGGTTGAGAAACAAATACAAGGTTATGTTGTGGTCGAATTAGGAAGATGTGTATCAGGCATCATGAGGGTCGAAGGAAGTGGAGATTTTATATTGTCCAGTACGATCATTGGTATTGCTGTGTTGCCTGGTGTGGGGGTTTACGTTGGATCGGTGGGGTTAGCCTTTTTGAAGAGGTTCGTTTTTAGTAATTTCCTGAAGTTTAGGTGGTCATGGATTGTTTTCACAGTTTTTGGGAGTGCGTTCCATATTTGTGTGCATATGTAGGAGATGCATAAGTTGTTTTGTATTTGAGTCCTTTGTAATTTGGTTAATGTAGGTTTAGATATGTTCTTGATGGTCCGGTTTTGTTTCTGGTTGGTAGGTCTATCATGTATCCTGGGACTATGCTGTAGATAATTTTGTAGATCAGAGTGCAGATTTTGAAGATGATCCGTTCTTTGATTGGGAGCCAGTGCAGCTTTTCTCGAAGGGGTTTAACACTTTCAAATCGTGTTTTGCTGAATATCAGCCTGGCTGCTGTGTTTTGGGCGGTTTGGAGATTTTTGTGAGTTGTTCTTTACATCCCGCATAGATACCGTTGCAATAGTCTGCATGGCTTAGGACCATTGATTGAATCAGGTTTCGAAAAATTTCCCTCGGGAAGAAAGGTTTTATGTGTATAAGTTTCCACATTGAGTAGAACATTTTCTTTATTACGGAGCTTACTTGGCTCTCAAGAGTAAGGTTGTGGTCGAGTGTGACGCCGAGTATTTTTAGGATGTCTGAGGTGGGGAGGGTGTGTCCTGGAGTGTTTATGGTTGTGGGTTTATTGCAATCACATATTAAAAATCAAAAGCCACTTAGCTCAGAAAAAACTAGAGCCTCTGTCGAAATGGCCAAGTTACTATAACTTTAGGCATAGCCATTTGCACCAACTGAAATGTGGTGTAAATGCATGCACCTAAATTAGGTGTGTATCCCCCGTTATTCTATAACAACACGTGTACATGCTAGGAATGCTCTCATTACTCCCATGACCCTTCCATTTCCATGCCCCCTTTTTCAGATTGTACATAAATTTTATTTTAGATCAATGAATGGATTTCAATGGAAGCTGATTTATTGGGGAGAGTGTTAGTATTTATGAAAAAAACAGATGTAAATAGACTTGGGGACTGTGCAAGTTTAAATAGAAGTTTCTGCTATTGTATTTCAGTCATTCTGCTCATCTTCCATGCAATTCAAGTTGTAGAACCACTTTTGAATAATAAAGAATCACTTTGCACTATAACAGCAATTCTTAAACAGTCCATGCTTCCTGCAGGCTGGTGGGTACTTTATACCAGGAACTTCCTAGCTCCTTGTTTTTCACTCAAGTTCTCGAGGCTACCAATGGGTCAGGTTTTCAGGATATCCTTAATGAAAATGAATGAAACACTTTCAATCCTACTTTCTCTATGGTATACAAGTATCTTTAATGCACATTCATTAGGGATGTCCTGAAAACTAACCTGTTGCTGGCTTTTGAGGATTGGTAGTGAAGACCAAGGTCCCAGCTGATTTTCAAGGTTAATATCCAATGGCAGGGCAGTGTTATTGGAAGTTTTTACCCTACAGTATAAAGCAAGCATGAGGATGTTGAAAAGAAATTACTTGCTATAATTCTTTAAAACCATCCTTGGCACCACCACTTTTCTCAAAATTGGAGAGAGGCAATTTTCAAAGGTTATTTTTTCATCCTTGTACTCCTAGAAATCCCTTTGAAAATTTTCCCTGTTATTTGATATCTAACTATTGTACAGTAATAAGAGCTCTGGGAGGGTTTCATGGACATAGTTCACATATTATATATTTTGGTACCATGCGTTAGAGATGGACAGCCAGAAAACCTTTGTTTTGAGTCATTTCTCATGTTGTTTCTGGAAATGTTCATTTTATTAATTTTTGTTTGGCCATTTTTTCTTTATGGAATCAAAGTAATTGATGGGGACTTTTACTAAGGTGCACTAGAATTTTTAGCTCGAGATAAAAATCAGCGGCGCTAAATGCTGAGATGCCCATAGGAATTTAATGGGCGTCTCAGCGTTAGGCTCTAGCTGATTTTTAGCGTGAGCTAAAAACGCTAGCGCATTTTAGTAAAAGACCTCCTGAGTGTGCACTCTTTTGAAAGAGAGTGCACTTTGGGGTCCTTTTACTAAGGTGTGCCAACAGATTTAGTGTGCACTGATTAGCACACATGCTAAATGGTAAGACGCCCATAGGAATATAATGGATATCTTATCATTTAGCACACACTAAATCCATTAGCGCACCTTAGTAAAAAGACCCCTATGTGTAAAAAGGGCATACTCTTTCTGAAAGAGTGCACACTATCCCCCAGATTCTTTGTAAGTCCCCAAAGTTGAGCACCGGAATTTTTGTATTGGATCCAAGATCCACACACAACTCAATTGAGTAATGGGCAATAACAAGCACCAATTAGGCACTCAGTGGTCCTTATACAAAGGCACGCTAGTGTTTTTTTAGTATGTACTAAAAATAAGCATGTGCTGAACGCTAGAGATGCCCATATATTTCTATGGGCGTCTCTAGCATTTAGCGTACGCTAATCATTAGCACACACTAAAAACACTACCATTCCTTTGTAAAAGACCCCCTTTACTGGAGTTAAGAAGCACTTAATTGGAGTTGCACATGGATCTCCTCTCCAAGATATTCTTTAATATAACATATAACCTCTCCTGTGTGCAGCCAAAAAGGGGGTGTGGCCACGGAAGGAGCCTGGATGGGTCATGGTCATTCCTAAAGTTAACAAAGTAACCGGAGAGGGAAAACAGTATACATAAATACCAAAACAAAGAGAAAAAGCACAACTGGGCCTCCAAGACTGAGTCCTTTATTTCAGTGTGACCCGACACTGGCCATGTTTCTGTGTAAACCACGCTTGCCTCAGGGGTCCAGATCAGTATCAGTTATAGAAACAGGGAGCACAATAAGAATAAATTCTTAAGTTAGTAAATAACTCCCAGCATAGAGAAAGTCATAGATTTCTGAAAGAACGCCGCTAATTCCCGACCATTGGACCCTGAAGCAGGCAACGAAATGTTGGCCACCCTTGGTCGTGGTCCTTCTTTGTTGATGAGAGGAGTTAAGGAAGTCATGCCTGAAGCTAAGTGCTTTTCTATATACAATTTTAAGCTAAGTGCTTTTTCATACAATCCTGGAGTACAGCGTTGCAGTTTTGCAGATGTTATACATGCTATTTGAATGCTGTTTGAATACAAGGAGGTTTTTTTGTGACTATGATGAGGCAGCCCTGCTTTATGTGCTTACTGCACTTGTGAGCTTCTTGAGGCTTTTTCCTCCTGTAAGAATCAGTGGTTTTGGAAGTCAGACTTTAAGAGAACTGTTACTATAATTCGTATATTTGAATTGACTTTTAGGGTTCTTGCCCCTATTTTTTCATTTAGTTCATGTGCTAATGTTGCCATTAGAATTTAGCCATTACCCAATATCAGTGCGTGAGCTTTTATCCCCACCTATTTTGTAGGTGTTAAGGGCTCACCCGCTAATCCCACGATGATCAGTTAGTTCGTTGTAACGTGGTTGCATTAACTGATTTGTGGTGTCATGCCCACTCTTCACCCCCCAGGCACACCTCTTTCAGAAAAAGGTAAAACAATATTTTCCAGCATTTGGTTTGTGCAGATACATTGGGCTTTTACCGAAGGATGCCTCAGCGCATCCCATAGTAAGCCCTTTTAAGCTGCGGGAAATGCATGCTAGCACGATCCATGATCCCAGCTCTGAAAGAATCAGGTAGTTATTGGTTTAATCTATTTCACTAGAACACCAGTATTTGTCACATCTTCTGACAAAGATGAAAAAGCATAAAATAGGCGGACGAGAAAACAAACATATTGAATTATTTTTTTATTTTAATTTTTTTCTGTCAGTGGCCAGCTGCTCTTTTTGAGTATCCAGCTCAATTGAATCACGCTCATTGGGCTATGGTGACATAAAGCCATTACTTGCATCTGTATACATTTAATTTGCTAGGAATCTTTGTAAAATCTGCACATCTGTTTAATGATCCTGTTATATTATTTAATAAGTGTTATAATCTGAAGGGGATGTAATCAAAATGCAGTGACTAGAATCCTGCATTCTGATTGTCTTTAGAAAATAGGACATTCATTGCCATGAAATAGTTGTTGCTCCAAGCAATGGAAATTGCTTTATAAACATTGGCTGCAGTGCATTTTAACTTTTTGCAGGTACGTTTACAAGCAATCACTTGCTTAAATAGGATGCACATGCTTTTTTCGGCATGAGCACAGGTAAATGTTCAAAATGAAAGCATGTGCATCCTTGTGTTTGGAAACTTATCCCAGTGGATTTATGGACTTATATTTATACCTGCTGTTTACTGTGCATACATTTCCTGGGTTATCTCACATGCTGACCTGGTATAGGTAAATAAGAATCAGATGCAGTTTGAGAGGGTGTGATTTTAATTAGATGACATTCATGTTGAAGTGCTTTTAACTTATGACAATTTCTATAATAGGGTTAATTGCAAAAACTGGAATAAAGATAAGTAAGACAACCAATTAAAGGCCAATGAAAGTGTTGCCTAAATGTATAAATCACTGGGATATAATAGTGTTCCTCAAGACCATGTCATTCTGGGTGGCTGGATTCACATCATTACTCTGCAGCTTAGACACATACTGCAGCAGGACATATTTATCCACTCTTACCCTAGCTGAGATAATATCTACCATATGTCTAACCTCAGGTGCACCTTTCTTTAAACTAGTCACCTTACTTTCTAACTTCTCTTACTTTCTTACCCATCTATCCAGCTTATTTTCGAAAGAGAAAAACGCCTATAGTGCGACCTAAATCGGGAGATAGATGTTTGTCTCGCAAAGGCGCCCAAATCGGTATAATCGAAAGCCGATTTTGGGCGTTTCCACCTGCACTCCGTCACGGAAACGAATAAAGTTGACGGGGCGTGTCGGAGGCGTGGTGGAGGCAGAACTGGGGCATGGTTATCAGCCAAGGAGAGATGGGCGTCTTTAGCTGATAATCAAAAAAAAGGCATTTTTACCGCGATTTTGGGTCACTTTTTGTGGACCCTTTTTTTTCACGAACAAGTCCCAAAAAAGTGCCCCAGCTGACCAGGTGACCACTGGAGGGAATCAGTGATGACCTCCTCGGACTCCCCCAGTGATCACTAACCCCCTCCCACCAAAAAAAACCCCACTTTAAATACTTTTTTCCAGCCTGTATGCCAGCCTCAAATGCCGTACCCACCTCCATGACAGCAGAATGTGTTCGATCCTGTCACAGCCTTTCCCTGAGTCAGATGTGGCTCTCGGGTGCACTACAGGGTCACATCAGCATTGCATTGTGGTGGGTGTATGGTATTGGGCTCCGTGATTTCATTAGCTTGTGTTACAGTCTCATGATGTTGGTAGTTGGTAGGCTCTTCTCCCATGGTGCTTTTCCCCCTGCCTACTGGGTCAGAGTGTGCCCTGTTGTGTTTCCTGTTGTAGTCCATGCGGTAGTGGCCATTTTTGTAAGCCAGTTTTAGTTCCCTTTCCTGTGTTAGCCATGTTACAGAACTTAGTTCTTCCCTTGAATGTGGCTGAAAGAGGGCATTGTACAGCATTCTGCCAGCTCTGACCTACTGCTCATCTCAGTACCAGGGAGACTCGTTGCCAGTGGGGCACAACCTCTGATCTGCAGTTAACTGTAAGTAAAGGCGGTTATTCCAATAAAGGACGTTTTCGGAGAGATTAGTCTTCAGGTGTCAACTGGTGTGCCAATGTTATATAGCAGCAACCAGTCCTAGAGGCCTGCGTGTATGCAGGTCCCTGGAGCACTTTTAGTGGGTACCGCAGTGCACTTCAGCCAGGTGGCCCCAGGCCCATCCCCCCCCCACCTGTAACACTTGTGCTGGTAAATGGGAGGCCTCCAAAACCCACTGTACCCACATGTAGGTGCCCCCTTCACCCCTAAGAGCTATGGTAGTGTTGTACATTTGTGGGTAGTGGGTTTTGGGGGAGGGGGTTGGGAGCTCAGCACCCATGGTAAGGGAGCTATGCATGTGGGAGCTTTTTCTGAAGTCCACCACACTGACCTAGGGTGCCCAGTTGGTGTCCTCGCATATCAGGGGGGCGAGTGTACTATGAATCGTGGCCCCTCCCACGACCAAATGGCTCGGATTAGGACATTTTTGAGCTGGGCGTTTTTAGTTTCCATTATCGCTAAAAACAAAAAACAAATGCCCAGCTCAAAAATGTCCATTTTTTCGAAAATATGGTTCAGCCCGCCCCTTCACAGACCCGTTCTCGGAGATAAACGCCCATGGAGATAGGCGTTTCCATTCGATTATGCCCCTCTCTATGTTCCATCTTTGCTTATACCCTACACTGTCAATTAAAATGTTCTATTACATATTCTGTTGGCATTGTAAGTAGTATTCTATGCCATTGCCTCACCAATCTAATGCATTTTTTTGAGGGGGTAAGCAAACATGTGGACAATAGGGAGCCGGTTGATATTGTATATCTGGATTTTCAGAAAGCGTTTGACAAAGTGCCGCACGAAAGACTCCTGAAGAAATTGCAGAGTCATGGAATCGGAGGTAGGGTATTATTATGGATTAAGAACTGGTTGAAAGATAGGAAGCAGAGAGTAGGATTGCGTGGCCAGTATTCTCAGTGGAGGAGGGTAGTTAGTGGGGTCCCGCAGGGGTCTGTGCTGGGTCCGTTGCTTTTTAATGTATTTATAAATGACCTAGAGATGGGAATAACTAGTGAGGTAATTAAATTCGCCGATGACACAAAATTATTCAGGGTCGTCAAGTCGCAGGAGGAATGTGAACGATTACAGGAGGACCTTGCGAGACTGGGAGAATGGGCGTGCAAGTGGCAGATGAAGTTCAATGTTGACAAGTGCAAAGTGATGCATGTGGGTAAGAGGAACCCGAATTATAGCTACGTCTTGCAAGGTTCCGCGTTAGGAGTTACGGATCAAGAAAGGGATCTGGGTGTCGTCGTCGATGATACGCTGAAACCTTCTGCTCAGTGTGCTGCTGCGGCTAGGAAAGCGAATAGAATGTTGGGTGTTATTAGGAAGGGTATGGAGTCCAGGTGTGCGGATGTTATAATGCCGTTGTATCGCTCCATGGTGCGACCGCACCTGGAGTATTGTGTTCAGTACTGGTCTCCGTATCTCAAAAAAGATATAGTAGAATTGGAAAAGGTACAGCGAAGGGCGACGAAAATGATAGTGGGGATGGGACGACTTTCCTATGAAGAGAGGCTGAGAAGGCTAGGGCTTTTCAGCTTGGAGAAGAGACGGCTGAGGGGAGATATGATAGAAGTGTATAAAATAATGAGTGGAATGGATCGGGTGGATGTGAAGTGACTGTTCACGCTATCCAAAAATACTAGGACTAGAGGGCATGAGTTGAAGCTACAGTGTGGTAAATTTAAAACGAATCGGAGAAAAGTTTTCTTCACCCAACGTGTAATTAGACTCTGGAATTCGTTGCCGGAGAACGTGGTACGGGCGGTTAGCTTGACGGAGTTTAAAAAGGGGTTAGATAGATTCCTAATGGACAAGTCCATAGACCACTATTAAATGGACTTGGAAAAATTCCGCATTTTTAGGTATAACTTGTCTGGAATGTTTTTACGTTTGGGGAGCGTGCCAGGTGCCCTTGACCTGGATTGGCCACTGTCGGTGACAGGATGCTGGGCTAGATGGACCTTTGGTCTTTCCCAGTATGGCACTACTTATGTACTTATGTTATTTGAATATTTTTACTGCTGTAATTGTCTATTGCTCATGTTTGATTTATTCTTATTGTACACCGCCTTGAGTGAATTCCTTAAAAAAAGGTGGTAAATATATAAATAAATAATAATAATAATAATAATAATAATAATAATAATAATAATAATAATAATTGGAGACTCACCTAGCATGATAGGAGAAATAAGAATGGGAGCCACCTAAGAAATTCCATTATGGACTAGTTAGAATTGGACAAGAAGAGAAGTTTGATGGAATAAGATCCAAAGGACACTATGATAATGGAATTAAATTAGTTAAGCAAATAGTAAGAAGAAAAGGAGAAAAGTTACTGACTAAAGTGATAGATTAACCAGACTAGAATATTCTATAATAATGCAAGTTTAAAGGATAAATAATGAATAGATGAAAAGGCTACATGACAACCGTAAGTTCCATGAGAAAGCAGCAGACAGCAAGTTAGCTAATAACAAAGAGAATTTAACTAACATGAAGCATAATATGAAGTAAACTGCATTAAGAATTGAGCAAGAGAAGCTTAATTAGATGGAAAAATTAAGGACAACATATTATCCTGCCAATTAGGCACAACACCCATACAGCGCCCAGGAGCCACACAAAGGCAGCACACAGACACAGCTGTTAAAGTCCTGCACTTGATAGTAAAGATAGCTGGTAAGCTGTCTAGCACTGATCAGGCAGGCAGTTCCTCTGGTGCTAGCTTCCTGTTCAAATGCTCACAGGGGGCGGAGCCATAGGAACTCACAGGAAAGTAAAGGCTGCACTGGACACTAGCCGCTGAATCAAAACACAGTTTAGAGATGGTAAAATGTCAAGCACTGATCAGGCAGGCAGTTCCTCTGGTGATGACTTTCTGTTCAAATGCTCACAGGAGGCGGAGCCAGAGTTAGAACTCACAGGAAGGCCAAAACTGCACTAGAAACTAGCTGCTGAATCAGAGCACAGTTAGAGATGGTAAAATGGCCAACGCTGTTCAAGCAGGCCTTAGAGTAGAGGGAATGCAGACATTCACCAGCCTGTGGCCCCAGTGGACAGGGATAGGCAGTGTAAATCTGATAGGCATAGTGGAAGCCAAAAGCTGGGTGCAAAATGCAAGCAAAGCCAAATAGGGATAGATATAGTGAAATATGGGTGTGCACGCAGGATGCACTTTGTGTGCGCTCATTAGTGAGCGAGGCAGGGACCAGAAAATGGCCACATTCATAACAAATCTGTCAGTCAGCAAAGATCAGCGTCTGAATGGAGTCACTGACATCACTTCTGGAAGCAAGCAAGGTGCAGCTAAACTGTACAAAATGGTCATTAAACTGCAATTTGTTTATGGCCTTTTAGTTTGTAATGCAATTCATAAGCATACTTTACATGTTATTCCTTATCAATGAGGTCTTTCCCCTGTAAAAGTGAATCTAATAAATACTGCTATGAAAATTATAAGTAGTAGTTGAAGTAGTAACAGTCATCCTTCTCCAAAGAAGCACGTGGTGGCATGAAACCTGGTTGGGGTTGGCTGTCCTCCTATCTGCAGGGACATGGAATTTTGATCAAATCATGTTTATTTAGGGAGGTAAGATCTATGAATCCCAAATGCTCATTGATTGCAAAAGGTCTTTTATCAGTCAAAAACATTGTATCACAAACTACAAAGGCTATACTTCCTAAAATAATATTGAGTAACATAAATAGTGCAATCATAAATAATCCATTCACCCAAGAAATCCAGACCACACTATGAAGTAACTTAAAACCTGGAACTTTACTGAATTCTCAATTGATGAAGCACAGGAAGAGTGACAAATACAAAATCAGTCAGTCATGACAAACTCCAATTTATTTACACTGATTCCACCTGCTCACACTTCTTAAAAGTCAAGGCTACTCAGGGTAGGCTGATGGTATTCAGTTAGGTGTTAAGTATAGTTCATTCATGTTACATTTATTCAAGTTGATGATCACACAATTTAGAGAAATACCTGTTTTGATGCTGTAATCTCTTACAGTTAAAGATGTTCTCCCCCAATATTCTTCCCAATCAGTGGCATACCAAGGGGGGGGGGGGGCAATGGGTGTGGTCCGCCCCGGGTGCACGCCGCTGGGGGGTGCCGCGCGCCTGTCAGCTCTGCCCCGGAACAGGTTACTTCTTGTTCCGGGGCAGAGGGAGCATGGAAACAAACGAAGTGGACAGGTGCGCGGCACTCCCCCTCAGCGGCGTGCACCTGGAGGGGGGGTTCTTTCACCGGGGGGGCGCTGTGCCCGGGGGGCGGGGCGCATCGGCAATCCACCCCAGGTGTCAGCCCCCCCTAGGAACGCCACTGTTCCCAATATTCAGTTTTTTTAAATTCTTACCATCACTGGCTAAATTAGCCCCCAATATGTCTGGGCACCGGCACTGAATATTGGGGGTTACTTGTGGGTGGGCTGGGCGGAGTAACTTATGCGGGTACAGCCGACATTCAGCCGAGGCCCGCATAAGTGTTATGTGGGCCCCAACTGAATATGGGGCAGGGACCCGCATAATTTTTTTTTTAATCCCCCAAGCTCCCGACGCATCCCCCTCTCCCTGTTCCCCAGCACACAGCCAGAAGCCAATCCCCCTATCACCCCCTGCCCCCAATCTCCAACACCTCAGTAGTTTAGGTAGATCCCTTTGGGCCTACTTTGATCCCTGGTGACCTCTTGATTCCTTGACCTCTTGCAGCAGTTTCGGTACCTCATGTAGTACCGCGAGCCCAGGGCCGGGCCTAGGGTTTCTGGCACCCCCCTGCAGCCTATTAGTCTGCGCCCCTACCCTCCAATCCTTCCCGTCCTCAGCTGAGCTTCCCGATGACAGCCCTCCTCTCTCCGTTCCCCCCCCCCCCGGCGCATGTTTAACTGTTTTACTTACTGGCAGTGAGTGGCAACAGCAGTGATGAAGAACAAAGCACTGCGGGCTCCTCCAGCTTCTCCCTTCTCTTCCGTCACACAGTGTCCCGCCCTTGCGGAAACAGGAACTAAGTCATCGCAGAAGGCGGGACACGTGTGAGGGAAGGGAAGGGAGAAGCTGGAGGAGCCCGCAGTGCTTTCTTCTTCATCACTGCCGTCGCCACTCGCTGCCAGTAAGTAAAACAGTTAAACATGCGCCGGGGGGGGGGGGGGGGAGGACGGAGAGAGGAGGGCTGTCATCGGGAAGCTCAGCTGAGGGGGGGAAGGATCGGAGGAAACCTCAGAGAGCTGCTTGGCTGCAGTGCCAGGCAGCCCCACGTTTGGGGGCGGGGCGGGGGTAGCAGCAAGGGGAAGGTTACGGTTGGGCTGGGGAGGCTTAGCCTCCCCAAGCCTCTTATATGGGGTGCCTATGCCGCGAGGGTAAGCATGGCACAGCGGCGCCCTCCAGAGGTCGGCGCCCTCCTGCCATGCTTACCTCGCTTACTGGGTTGGCACGGCCCTGCGTGAGCCATCGTGAGAAGTAGGAGCGAGGGGGCTGCACTCCTTCCCCTAGTGACCACCACTGGACCACCAGAGATCAAGGCAGTCCCAGAGGGGCCTCCTAAACTACTGAGGTGTTGAAGGTTTGGGGCAGGGGGTGTTTGGGGGGAGGTGAAGTGGCTTGTGACCGTGGGCTGGGAGAGGGGGATGTGTTGGGGGCTTTGGGACCTTCAATTTAAAAAAAAGCTTATGTTGTCTGGATGGTAGGGCTGAGGGTCCCAACAGTCCTTCCCATATGAGACTATATGAGGTGTCAGTAAATCAGAGCTTATATCTTCTTCGAGTGAGTATACTGCTGCCACTAGCAACACCCCCTCAGAAGGTCCAACTACTCCCCTGCTTCCAGGTTCCCTTTTAGAAACTAACAGTAACCACTCAAATCCTCTGACAGGATCTGGTGCCAGAAGGTCTGAGTACTTAGTGCACTAGAACAGGTGCAGGAAGAGCACAGGGTCAGAAATGCAGCATAGAGAGACCCTAGATCTTCAGGTGGCTAAAAAAAAAAAAATTAAAAAAACAAGAAAAAAAACCCAAAAAACAAAGACACCAACCATTCACTTTTATTGGCTGACTGAAAAGAAGGCTGCCAGCCTCCAGGTAGTAAGACGCCGATGAACTATTAGAACCAGCAAAGGGAAAAGTACTTTCAGGCACATACTGTATATTTTCCTTTACTGTTACATGTACATCAAGAGTGGGAGTTAGGAAACTACGGATTAATCTTTATATTAAAGTAATTCAGCGGGCATTCTACTGTGAATAACTGAATTAACAGTGAACTAGTCAGGCTTAAAATCATTCGTTCCTTTAAAGTAGATCATGGCTGCTAATTTTTATTTCATTTTCCTGGCAGTATCCTTGTAGAAGTAGCCTGCCTCGACTGTGGTTATGACATTGTGAATCATTATATACAGTTTCCTGTTCTCAAAACCATATTAGCTGTGTAAAATGGTAATTACTGCATAACATTTAGCAAAGGTCCACTAGAACACTTAATGTGGCATCTTAGCTACACAGTTAACACCAAAGGGGGATGTACCTTACTGTTAAGATAGAGGTAGTTTCTGTGCATAAAATGTTAACACAACAGGTAATCAAAGCATTAGCACTGTCTGAAGAGGTGTAGCTACCTGCATTGCATTATGTGCTATTCAGTTAACGTATGATAAAAACATTTTGCTCTACATTAACTGAATGGCAAAATGATGGGAACATCCCAACAGTTAATGCAGAGGTTTTTCCAACTACTACACTTTAAGGAGTCCTTTTGCTAAGCCACGATAAAAAGTGGCCTGTGGTAGTGCGAGCGTGCCTTTTAGGTGCGTGATGTGCCATTTTTTACTGTGTCTAGGAAAAATTGAAACCAGCACGCATCCATTTTCGGCCTGAGATCTTACCACCACCCATTGACCTTGTGGTAAGGGCTCATGCACTATACGCATGGTGACCAATCGGTGTGCACCAACTGCTGATTAATGCCAGAAATACCACGCAGGGTAGAAAATAAAAAAAATAATTTGTCTTGGTGTTATATGGGCACGCATCAAATCCAAAATTACCACCAGAGGGTACGCTAGCCTGGAGGTAGTCTCGTTTTGGCATGTACTGCACTCTTAGAGCCTACCGCACCTTTGTAAAAGGGCCCCTAAATTTGACCATTATCCCTCGGTAATTCTAAAATCTTTACCAAAATAGAAGACAAAACTATGTATCACGCAGTATTCAACCTCCAAAAAATCTTGTACAATGTAATTCAATATAAACATTTTTAAAGATTTAAATATAATGCGAAGGTGCTCAGTAAAAAAGTGCTCTAGTTCAATCAAAAGAACTAGTAATACTTTGCAACCATCATAACACCTATATTCACCAATCCACAAATTCTATATATCGCGCCTTAATTTTTGTGTGGAAATCAAAGCGTATTCTACAACAATATGCTTAACTTAATTGGTTAATTAGGTCATCAGCGCTGTCAATTGGATGTTAACAAGCAATTATTAGCACTAATTGGCATTAATTAAGCTTTATGCATATAACTCGCTAAGGCCTTTTTTGCAGGCGTGCTGAAAAATGGACTTGCGCACATCCAAAACACGCACCTATACTAGTGCAGGCCATTTTTCAGCAAGCCTTAGTAAAAGGACCCCTTAGTGTATTCTGTAATGTGGTGTGCGTGAACTCAAAGTAGCATAGTTAAAAAGGGGGCACGGTTATGGGTGTGGAATGGGTGGGTCATGGGCATTTCTACAATCTATGCGCATTATTATAGAATATACCAGCTCTGCACCTAATTTAAGCATCAAGATTTATACCAAGTAAAGCATGGCCTAAATGGATGTGACAAAATTTGGTCACGTGGAGAGGTGCTTGGCATATTCTATATACTGCGTGAAAATTTAAGCCTATTCTATAAAATTTAGGCATACTTTAGAGAATCCGTTTAGGCATATTTTTTTACCACGCGGATTTTTCAGGCGTCATATATAGAATCTAGGACCAAATGTGACCCCCAAATGCAATGTGCTAGGGTCACAACCTACAGTTTGGAAAGCACTGGCCTGGGGGTTGTTGTTGTTGTTGTTTTTGAATGGTATTCCACTGATAATCATCAACCAGAAAACAGAAAAATAAGGACAGAAAAAAATGTTCTTAAGGTTTTGTTCACACTGCTCCATCGGAAAGGTGATGGATTTATAAATAAGCATTATAGAGCTGTAATGTTATGGTAATGTGCATGTCAGGAATGTAACTGAGAAAATTTATGACATAGGTAATATAACAATTATTCTTTTTTATATCAAATTTCTGAATCCCTCTCAGTCATTACAGAAAGCCAAAGGACGTTGATAGGAAGTATTTGAGTTCTTACATGGGCTAAAAGGTTCCTTGACTGTTTTGTGTAGTGCATTAGCCATACTGACAGCACCATGATTCATCTCACTAACTTGATTTTAATCATCGTTGTCCTTAACAGACTACCAAGTGCTTTCTAATGCACTAGACTGTGGCTTACCATGACACATGTATTTATATAAATTACATTTATTGGTAGCATAAAAGCCAGTACAGCTAACTTAAAACAATGAAGTATTTGCCTGGTCCTTTTTTTTTTGTTTAAGACTGCTACCTTTGTAATGAATTTCAGTTAGAAATCAACAGTGATAAGGAACAAACCTAGTAAAAGCTAGACAAAGTGAAGGTGACGTATCAAATGGGACAAAGTCACGCAGATGTATTTGCAAAATAAATTAATGCATCTGTTTCTTATTCCAGGAAAGACTTGAGATGGTCCAAAGGCAGAAGTAGAACCAAAAAATGTGGATGCCTGAATGCTGGCTGCTTGTGAAGAAATTGTGTGTTTTAAGCCTGTAAAATGTATTGGATATTTTCCTGCATTGATTATGTTCTGAAGTGTATTTCTCCTATTTGGCCAGCAGGTGGTGTTTCTTTGCTGTAAAGCTCTTCCAGAGAACCACCGTGTTCTTTTCTTTAGTCTGACACAAACAGGAAGCAAGAAGAAATATATATTTGAAATCTTGTTGACTGGGCTCTGATTGGCCCAGGAGCTCATCTCATTTGGACTTTACTGGTTTTGAGTTCAGTTTCAGCCCAGAAGAGAGAAAGCTCTTTGCTAAAATCCTATAAAAAAAAATAATTATTTTGATAACTGCTCTTTAACCAATATAGCTCAGCCAGGACAGGTGTTATATGATCAGTTTGGGTTCCCCCCCCCCCCCCCCCCCCCCGTAATCGTACAGGCTGCAGATCATCATCATCCCAAAGTGGTACTAAAATGGAGACCGGCTGTACCTAATGTTGCATGTAACAAGATAAATGCTTGTGAAATTTAAAAATTGCATAAATAAATAATTTAAAAAAAATGGAGACCAGCTGATTAATTGAGAAGACGAGGAAGACTGAAACTGACATGGACATGCATACTGAGAGGGATGTATGCAATAGAGGCACTACCTGGGGGGAGATGGAAGCCATTGTGGCCGATCGAGATGCATGAAAGGAACTAAGAAGTAGAGAAAAGTGATAACTTTTTCTAAAATTATTTTAAAGCCCCAATAGGCAGCTACGCAACATTTTTATTTTATTTTATTTATATTTGTACCCTGCGCTTTCCCACTCATGGCAGGCTCAATGCGGCTTACATGGGGCAATGGAGGGTTAAGTGACTTGCCCAGAGTCACAAGGAGCTGCCTGTGTCTGAAGTGGGAATCAAACTCAGTTCCTCAGGACCAAAGTCCACCACCCTAACCACTAGGCCACTCCTCCACTGTTGCTACTGTTTGAGATTCTACATGGAATGTTGCTATTCCACTAGCAACATTCCATGTAGAAGTTGGCCCTTGCAGATCACCAATGTGGCCGCGCAGGCTTCTGCTTCTGTGAGTCTGACGTCCAGCACGTACGTGCAGGATGTCAGACTCACAGAAACAGAAGCCTGCGCAGCCTTCTACATGGAGTGTTGCTAGTGGAATAGCAACATTCCATGTAGAATCTCCAATAGTAGCAACATCCCATGTAGAATCTCCAATAGTATCTATTTTATTTTTGTTACATTTGTACCCTGCGCTTTCCCACTCATGGCAGGCTCAATGCGGCTTACATGGGGCAATGGAGGGTTAAGTGACTTGCCCAGAGTCACAAGGAGCTGCCTGTGTCTGAAGTGGGAATCAAACTCAGTTCCTCAGGACCAAAGTCCACCACCCTAACCACTAGGCCACTCCTCCACTGTTGCTACTGTTTGAGATTCTACATGGAATGTTGCTATTCCACTAGCAACATTCCATGTAGAAGTTGGCCCTTGCAGATCACCAATGTGGCCGCGCAGGCTTCTGCTTCTGTGAGTCTGACATCCAGCACGTACGTGCAGGATGTCAGACTCACAGAAACAGAAGCCTGCGCAGCCTTCTACATGGAGTGTTGCTAGTGGAATAGCAACATTCCATGTAGAATCTCCAATAGTAGCAACATCCCATGTAGAATCTCCAATAGTATCTATTTTATTTTTGTTACATTTGTACCCTGCGCTTTCCCACTCATGGCAGGCTCAATGCGGCTTACATGGGGCAATGGAGGGTTAAGTGACTTGCCCAGAGTCACAAGGAGCTGCCTGTGCCTGAAATGGGAATTGAACTCAGTTCCTCAGTTCCCCAGGACCAAAGTCCACCACCCTAACCACTAGGCCACTCCTCCACACATAGGTCCCTATTTACTAAAATGCAGTAAATGTTTGCAGTTACCAAATGTTAATTGCCAAATTTAATGTGTGTTAACTGCTAAGCCTCAAAGTTAACTGTTGGGGCTGTTGCCAGTATTTTGTCATTCATTTAATGCAGATGATTTTTCTGCTGGATTGGAGGAACAGCCTAATGGTTAGTGCAGTGGCCTGAGAACCTGGTGAGCTGGGTTTGATTCCCACTGTAGTTCCTTGTGGATCTGGGCCAGTCACTTAACCCTCCATTGCCCCAGGTACAAACAAGCACCTGATTGTAACCACAGAAAACATGTATAGCAAATTCCATCTCCTTTCCCTTACTGCACATTAATCCCCTAATTCTATAGATGGCACTTAAAATTACCTGTACAATTTTGGGCTTGCACCCAATTTGCATGCACAATTTAAATTAACAGCCAATTAGCACCAATAATTGAGTGCTAATAATCAATTATCAGCAGTAATTCTATGTATGGTGTCCAACCTGGATCTCTGTTTCTAGAATAACACTTACTGCGTATTTTTATCAGTGCCCAAATTTGGGCACCATTTACAGAATTGGGTCCTAACTGTATGGCAGCCAATACGATGCAGTAAAAGCTGTTTGCTACAACTCTACATTATCTGCCACATGATGTATGGAATGTATGGTAACACTGCTCCCTCTAAGCTGAGTAGGATTCCTCCACCTATAGTTCTTCCAGTGGGGGGCACTGTTTCACTATCATATTTTCAATAGTGAGAGACAGGCAAGCTCTACAGGATTCAGGGAACCTGTCTGTCTCTAGTGCTTGAAAACACAGTAATGAAGCACTGTCCCACTACTGGAAACAATGCAGTTGGAGGACTCCTGCTCAGCTTAGAGGGAAAATTCTATGGAAACTACTCACATGTTAACTGTAAGGTCCATTTTATGTCCCTTCCCAATCAATTCTATACTTCCTTTCACATTAGGTGCAGGAATTACTGAACGCTGTTAAGGCACCATCAGGCTTATTTTCGAAAGGGATCACCGGCAATCTTCCAACACAAATCGGGAGATCGCCGGCGATCTCTTGATCTCAGCCAAATCGGTATTATCGAAAGTCGATTTTGGCTGGCCCCAATTGCTTTTTCGTTGCGGCGCCGGCCAGCCATCAAGGGGGCGTGTTGGTAGGGTAGCGAAGGCGGGAAGGGGCGGGGCATGGTTATGAGATGGCCGGCTTCCCCTTATAATGGGGAAGGGTGCTATGCACCTGGAAGCTAATTGTGTAATTTTTTAAATTTTTTAGAAGTGCCCCCTAGGGTGCCCGGTTGGTGTCCTGGCATGTGAGGGGGGCCAGTGCACTACAAATGCTGGATCCTCCCACGCCCAAATGCCTTGCATTTCGCCGGGTTTGAGATGGCCGGGTCCGGTTTCCATTATGGCTGGAAAACGGAGCCAGCCATCTCATCTAAACCCGGTGATTCGCCGGCGATCCTATTCTAAACCCGGCGAGCGATTTGCCGGCGCCAAGCATATTTTGAAAAATACGCTTGGCTCTGTCTGCTTACGGTGATGGCCCCGAGGGCCAGCCATCGATGTGGCCGGCGCCGTTCGATTATGCCCCTCCATGTTAGCTATAACTGTGTACCTATGAATATCCTTGTTCATTTTTTTATTCTTTCTCAACTTGATTATTGCAATTCCCTTTATGTAGGCCTAACCCAACATGAACTTAGACGATTGCAACTCTGTCAAAAGCGAGACATTCCCTTTTACCAGCTGCGGTAAAAGAGTGCCTCAGCACACATGTAAAACACGCGTCAATGCCAGCACTGGCCCCCTTTTGCTGCAGCTTGATAAAAGGGGCCCCCAGCCAGTTAGCAGTGATTTTCAGTCCGCTAACCAGCTAAGTAAAGAAATCTTTTACTATGCCACGGTAGCATTTTTAGCTCACGGTAGAAATCAGTTGGTGCTAAATGCCAAGACGCCCATAGGAATATAATGGGCATCTCGGCATTTACCACCATCTTAATAAAAGACACCCTAACTGCATAAAGGGGTTCTTTTACTAATCTATGGTAAACATTGGCCTTAGTGAGCCCTTACACAGGTCTTTCCTATGTTCTAAAACCATTTTTACTGTTTAAATATTTTTTTCTATTTTTTTGCATTAGGCCATATGCTAATGTTGCCATTAGCGCATAGCCATTTAAAAACAATTGCTACATTACCACACGCCCCTGACATCCCCGCAAACAAAAAAAAATTAGGAAAAAAAAAGAGAGAGAGATATCCCAACAATGTTAAGAAATCAAAGAGAAAGGAAAAGAGATTAAGGGCTTCTTTTACAAAGTCGTACTATCGATTAGCTGTGTGCTAATTTCGAAGAAATCCATTCAATTTCCATGGGTTTCTTCATATTCAGTGTTCCACTAATGGTAGTGCAACTCTGTAAAAGGATCCCTAAGATATTAACAAGAAAGTTACTAGAAAAGATCCTTTGGAAGTCAGGAGGGGTAAAAAGTAAATATTCAAATATCTAGATGATATAATAAAGTATCAGAAAATAGCATTTTTTTTTCAAAATAAAGAGCTGCAGTACAAAGAATCATCATAAGAAGCTGAATGGAGACAAGCTCAAAAGGTGAGAAAATACTTTTCAAGAGATAGTGGGCACCTCAAGCAGACTTCCCGCATGGGGTAGTAGGAGCCAAAACAGTGACAGGATCCAAGCATGCATGAAGAGAAATAGAGGCAGCTTAATGAAGGAAGGAAGAAAGCATAGGCCGAGTAATACATATAACAGTACAGTAGGGATATGGAAACAGACCTACTGGGTGGACTAAGTTTTCTATCATTATATTCTATATTTCCATATAGTGGACTCAGGGAAAGAGATTTTTATAAGGAGAAAGAGAGAGTGTGACTTTTTGCAATCTGTTCAATCTCAATGACTATCCCATGAGAACATTTTGACAACTCATTAAGCACTTCACCTAATTAAATGCAATCTTGCCTAAGTGTATCTGGTTTTGGCATGGGTAATTTGACTGTTCTGACAGGTGATCTTTGCTGATTGCCTTATCATGGCAGGTAATGAATACTCCATGTTACCTTAATTCTGAAGCAGAATATGATGAAAAGTGCAATACTATAGCACATTGTTTTATATGGTTTGTGAAAGAGTAAACGTTGTTGGCTCCTGAAGGTGAGGTTCCTATTTCTGGACCACAGTGGTTGATAATTCTTATATCTATTGTGTGTATAAGGTATTTCTGAATTGTTGCATGATGCCCCGTGTGTCAGTAAGGGCTGGTGTTTGGGTGGTGGGGCTAGTTCTGGGCAAGACGTCTACGGTTTGTGTCCTGAAAATGGGGCTGGTTCTGGGCAAGACTTCTACAGTCTGTGTCCTGAAAATGGGGCTAGTTCTAGGCAAGACTTCTACAGTCTGAGTCCTGAAAATGGCAGATACAAATCAAAGTAAGGTATACACAAGAAGTAGCACATATGAGTTAATCTTGTTGGGCAGACTAGATGGACCGTGCAGGTCTTTTTCTGCTGTCATCTACTATGTTACTATGTTTGACTGTTCCACAGTATCAAGCAGTGTAAGATAAGTCATTTTATTAACATGACCCTGACCCTTATTTTATTCTGTATTTGTTTATCTTCTTCCGGGCCTGGCGATCGCCTTTAAGGTATTATGTAAGCCACATTGAGCCTGCTAATGGGTGGGGAAATGTGGGATACAAATGTTACAAACAAATAAATAAATAAATAAATAAATAAACATGATGATCCTGCAGAAAGTGAGACGTTAGCCAGTGTTGTTAAGATAAATTTATCCTGCCTTGTCAACTTTACCCAGATACTGACCCTAAGTCACTCAGGCTAAATATCTGGTCTAGTTAACTTTACAGCTGCTTTTTGGTTGTCCTTAGTTATACAGCAGCACTGACTGGTTAAAGTGATGCTGTATCCAAGGTTGATTCTACCCATAGGCGCCGACTCCATGGGTGCTGTGGGTGCTCGAGCACCCCCAATATTTCACCCACCGGAAGTTTTGTTCACCTACCGGAAGTTCATTCCCTCCCTCCCTCCTCCCTTTGAGTTCCAGGCCCCCTCCCTCCGAATTTTAAAAGTCATCTATTTTACCTCATCGGGGTTAGGGCGGCAGCAGCGGTAAAAAGCATGCAGACTCGGCTCGGTGCTTAGTTCAGTTTTCCCTTCTCTCTCTCTCAGCTCTGGTCCCGCCCTCATTTCCTGTTTCCGCAAGGGTGGGGCCAAAGCTGAGAGAGAGAGAAGGGAAAACTGAACTAAGCACCGAGCCGAGCCTGCATGCTTTTTACCGCTGCTGCCACCCTAACCCTGACGAGGTAAGACAGATGACTTTTAAAATTTGGAGGGAGTGGGCCTGGAACTCGAAGGGAGGGAGGGAGGAAGGGAGGGACGATGACCCTGGGAGGAAGGGAGGGACGATGACCCTGGGAGGGGAGGGGGGACCATGGAACTGGGAGGGAGGGAGGAGGGACCCTGGAACTCGGAGTGACTGGAACTGGGAGGGAGGGAGGGGGGCCTGGAACTCAGAGGGGGGGATGAGGGAGGGGGAAGAGGGGGAGGGTACATGGGGGAGAGGGAGGGGATGAAGGGGAAGGGGAGGGGGGAATGCACCACCTATAAAAAAAAATTCAGCACCCCCAATCATTTTGAAAAGTTGGCTCCTATGATTCTACCTATCAGAAAAGAGACATCTACCCTGGGTCCAGCTTAGCAGGGCCCATAAAGCACTCTTCGGCAAGCATCTTTCTACTCTCTCTTCCCCTCCTCTGGCACAGCAGCTTCCCTATTCTCTCCACCTCCAGCAAAAAGAAACTAAAATCGGTATAAAGGAGTGGATCCACTATCTTGTCCAATGGCTGTGCTGATCCTACCCCTCAAAAACAGGAAGTCAAATCAGAAGGGGTGTGACCTTTTCACTAAGAAGGAGTGGGGCTGATGGGGGAGGGGGTTTATGAAGTTCTACTGCTGAACTGGGAGGGAGAAAGGACACTGCTGCACCAGGGAGGGGGCTGCTGAGGGAAAAGATGCTGCTGGACCAGGAGAAGATCCATCCACAAAAGTTTGACCAAGGCCCCATAGGCGGTAAAAGCAGCCCTAGGTGTACCCTAGGAAAACCCTTGTTGCCTCCTTTTTTAGCCAGAAGCATTTGTATTGTTCTGTTTATCCACCTAACTTCAAAAGCTTGCTGGATAAATCCTGTGAATTTGCACATCAATGTGACATGATGTCCATCTTATATTCTTTTTAGGCATGGTTTTCCAAGAGAAAGAGGTTCTATATCTTATATTGATATACTAGTAAAAGAGGCCCGTTTCAGAGCAAATGAAACGGGCGCTGGCAAGGTTTTCGTCGCCAACACCCCCCCCATCCCTGCCCAACCCCTTTGTTGTTCTGCCATTGCTCCGCCCTCAAAGTCATGATGTTTGACGCGAGGGCGGGGCCCGGAGCGATTTCACAACCCCCCCGCCTCCCTCCCTGTCAACCCCTTCGTTGCTCTGCCATCAAGGTTTCGTCGGCAACACCCCCCCCCCTCCGTGCCTCCCTCCCTGCCTGCCTGCCAACCCCTCTCCCTGCCTCCCTCCCTGCCAACCCCTTTGTTGTTCTGCCATTGCTCCGCCCTCGAGGGTGGGGCCTGGAGCGATTTCGGTGGCTTCACCACCACGAACCTTTCGAACCTTTTTGAAGGAAGTCAGGGCTTCACTGACATCACTGTCTTCAGAACGTTGAGGGTGAGTTTTATATATATAGATGTTCTATCATATCAATTCTGACAACTCATAAAATGAAATAAAAAAATTAGAAACCTTATTCTTGGAATAAATCTTAGTGTTTGTATTTCTGTATTATTATATTCAGAGTCCACAGTTAACATGACATCCTTATCCAAAAGATTAATAGATTTATTATCCTGAATCATAACCAATTGTAAATTATTCCATAAGTCAAAGAGTATAGACTTGTATCAAGCAGAAACTGCAACTTGCGGGGAAGAGCACCACAAGAAAGGAATAGTCTGCCCCATGATTTATATACGCCTAGTAAAGAAATGAATACATGGCTTTTTAAAGAAATTGCTGTCTGAGAAATATAGAGTGCTGTATGGGAGATCCATGGGTATGTGGGTGATTATCTATTGTAATTTTTTAATATTTCAGACAGTGCCCCATGGTGCAAGATGGCGTCATAATCAAATCATCCTAGAAGCATCAATAGTTATGATAGGTAGTATGACCTTCACTCTTCTGGGACAAGGCAACTCAAGGGTCCTTTTACTAAGGTGTGCTGAAAAATGGCCTACGGTAGTGTAGGCACATATTTTGGCCACCTACAGGATTACTTTTCAGCTCACCTGTAAAAAATGCCTTTTTCGGGGGGGGGGGGGGGGGGGAGCCAAAAATGGACGTATGACAAAATGAAAATTGGCGTGTATCCATTTTGGGTCTGAGATTTATCACCACCCATTGACTCAGCAGTAAGGTGTCACGCATTAACCGGCCAGGTAATGGTCAATGGGCGTCCAAATGCCGATTACTACCCACGCACCGGAAAACAAATAATTCTAGTAGAGACCAGGAACTGGCTAGGTAGGCCTAGAGGGCCTATAATGATCAAGGAGCTTTCAAGGTGAAAGCATTGACTGGAGATCTGAGGGGATGTATTGAGGATGGAGTCTTGGACTGAGGGTACTGAATGTACCTTTAAGTGTGGGAGTCTTTGTTGGGAGAGGAGGTTGGGAGGGAACTCATGGACCACACTGCTATTCCTACAGCACTGATCCCTTCACAATCCATGTTTTGCGTTATAAAACGCTGTTTCAAGGTAGTCTCCTGCATAGAAAAATTTTTAAATCAGTGTATATATAATTCACACTACAAATAAACAAAACTCACCCCGCTCTTGTCAAAAATTTTTCTATGCAGGAGACTACCTTGAAACAGCGTTTTATAACGCAAAACATGGATCTGTGTCGGTGTGACATCTGGTCTCCAGCCTTTGAAAGTTAAAAATAATTGAATATCGAATATAAGAAAAACGGATAAGTTAAGTACTTGCAAATGTTATTTAACCCAATGAATATATTGGATGTAATAATTGAAAACAATAGAGATAAAAAGTTTTTTTTAAAAAAATATGTAAAAAGTTATGAAGAACACTTAAGGATCAATGACGAGTGCGCTACGCCCCTTTTAGACATATGCTAGGCTCATTTAGCCTTATTAGGGGAAGGTGCGCTGATCTGAGAGATCCTTTATAGATGTATAAAAATATTTATAAGAGAACACTGTGATTTTGAACTCAGTGAGCTAGAATAAAATATATGTTGAAAATAGGATTGAAGCTGAGCATATTTTGTTTAATTATTTTGTGAGCTCCCTTCAAGAAAAACGTTTTTTGGTGCTTTTTGATTATTTAAACATAGACATATGCATTTAGACCTGATCAGAGCAGGCCTAACTCCAAACGCCTACACTTAGGTGTCGTTATGTGCTAAATGCAATTCTATAGAATCATGCTAAGTGCATTTTTTTCAGAGCCATTTAGTAGGCGCCATAGATTGAATTTGGGCCATCAAACCTATTAGATTATGTTAAAAGGATATATGAAAAGTCAGAACATTTTTATTAAAATAAATGTATGAAATGAAATGAGAATGTCTGAAAATCAGGAAAAAAAGCCCAAATGAAAATGATTCAACAATTTTTGCCCTGTACCGTTAAGGCTGTTTGGAATAATGCTGCCTTGCTGCTATAGAGCTTACAGCCTAAGCGGGTACCTGAGGCAATGGAAAATAAAGTGATATACCCAAGGTCATGTTAATTGCCCAAGGGCCCTTTTACTAAGCTGCGTAGTCAGAGTCGCCGAGAGGGGGGGCAGGGGGGGCAAAATTCCCTGGGCCTCCAAGGGAGACCCGGCGCCAAAGTCCCCGATCTCACCCGCCCTCGACTCCGTTGACCATCGACCACCGGGCCGGGCCCCTCGCATTAAAATCATCGCCTCACCTGTCACCTCTGTGACTGAAAGCGCAGCAGCGGCAGATCAAATTTGCCTCCCTTTGGGCCTTCCCTCCCTGTGTCCTGCCCTCATCTGATGTAACTTCCATGAGGGCAGGACATAGGGAGGGAAGGCCTGAAGGGAAGCAAATCTGATCTGCTGCTGCTGCGCTTTCAGTCATGGAGCGAGGTGACAGGTGAGGCGCTGTGATGATTTCAATGCAGGTGGCCCGGCCTGGTGGCGGACGGAGGGGGCGGGTGAGGACTACGGCACAGTGGCCTGGGGGGGCGGTGATGATCTCAGGGGTGGGACCCCAGGGGCGGCCTTGCCTTGGACCCGGCCCAGTCTCTCAGTGGCCCTATGCGTAGACACCTACACACTCCCAATGCACACCAATTCAGAACCACTGCCTGGCTACCACATGGCATGAGCTGTAATTTCATTTTTTACTTGTGCCCATTACGCACGCTGGAAAATTTCCGGCGTGGGGCACTAAATGTGCGGTAATCAGCATTGTACGTGCACCAACGATTACCACCCGGATAACACGTGAGACCTTACCGCTAAGTCAATGGGTGGCGGTAAGGCCTCAGGCCCAAAATAGAACACACACCAATTTTCATTTTGCAGCACGTCCATGTTCGGACCCCCCCAATAAAGACTTTTTTTTGCAGGTGTGCTTAAAAATGAACCTGCGCGCGTCCAATACATGCATCTACACCAGCGCAGGCCATGTTTCAGCGCACTTTAGTAAAAGGACCCCCAAGGTTACAAAGAGTGTCAACGGCAGAAGCAGGAATTGAACCCTAGCTTTTCTAGTTCTCAGTCCATTGCTCTGAACACTGTCCAGTAATCCTTCTCCATTATAACTCTACAGAGACAATATGATGTGTCTCAATTTCAAAGCTCACACAATTCAGACTGCAGAAACTTGAGTTGTGGAGTATTGATTCTTTGAACAGCTTCCATTTAATCTGTAGAGCATTTACTCACACCACAGAGTAGAGGGCACCTCCATCTGATACTCTATCATTTCTACAGCTATAGATTTTGTCATTATTATATTTGCCTTGTGTTACAGTAGGCTAAGATTGTAACTTTGATCTATAACAACAGATGGGCAATTTATACTGCTGTTTACTTTTTATGGTTGTTTATGTAGGAGTAAAATGTAGTATGAAATACTTTGCTAAGCATTTGCTAACATTCTGGATCGAGTGTCATATGGGCATGGCTTACTTATATGTTTTTCTATCTGTCCTAAGGATGGCTACGTTTTTGAGTGAGCTGGATCATTTTGTTGTAAGTAGTTACAAGTCAACGACAGCAGGGTTTTCCAAACCTCTCCTGAGTATTCTAGTCAGATTTTCAGGATTTCTGCAATGGTTGTGAATCATTAAAAGGGGATGGGGATGGGATTTGATATACTGCCTTTCTGTGTTTACAATCAGATACTTATTTTTCATACCTGGGGTGATGGAAGGTTAAATGGCTTGTTCAGAGTCACAAAAAGCTGCAGTGGGAACTGAACCTGGTTTCCCTGGTTCTCAGGCTAGGGCACTAACCATTAGGCTACTCCTCCACACCTAAAGCTTGTTTATGCCGCCTCTTCATTGAAAGTAAATGTATATCATGCATATTGTTATAGGACAATCCCCAAAGGCAGCTCTGTGTCAGGAAATCAGCAGTCTTCCCTTTCTCATATAAAAGTCACTTGGAGAGGCATTTTCAATATGACGTCTAAGTCCAACTTTTTGCTAAAAACATCCAAAATTCAAATGGGGAATATAGCCATTTTCAAAACAGAAAAAATGTGTAATTATTTTTCAAAAATGACTATTTGCTAAATGTTTTTGTGTTCTGTGTGTTTATCTTTGTGGTCCATTTTTGTAAAAACAAACGTCCAAATGAAAAACGTACAAAATCAAGCCATTGGGATTTAGGAGGAGCCAGCATTCTTAGAAGACTGGCCACACAGACATCTCTGGAGAGCAATCAGGCACCCCAGGGGGCACTGTAGTATACTTAAAATAAATGCTCCTAGGTACAATACACATCTCACCATTGCTCCCTTATCTTGTCTGCTGAGCCCCCTAAAACCTACCCAAAACCCACTACACCCAAATGTACACCATTACAATAGTCCTTATGGATGAAGGGGGCACCTATATGTGGGTACAGTGGATTTCTGGTGAGTTTTGGAGGGCTCAAAATTTGTACCACAAGTGTAACAGCAGGGTGAGGTATGGGCCTGGGTCCACCTGTCTGCAGCGAACTGCAGCCACCAATAGACTACGCCAGGGACCTGATTTTGGTCTAATGGACCCGAGTATAACATCTGAGGCTGGCATAGAGGCTAGTATGTAATATTTTAAATCATATTTTGGAAGGTGGGACGGGGTCAGTGACCACTGGGGGAGTAAAGGGAAGTCATCCCTGATTCCCTCCAGTGGGCATCTGGTTATTTAGGGCACTTTTTTTGTAGCTTATTTATTAATAAAACAGGTCTTGACCAAAACATTCAACTTATAGCCCTGGATGTTTTTGTTTTGTTCCATTATGGCAAAAAAATGTCCAAGTGTTACGAAAGCCCAGATCCCACCCTTAACACACTCCTGACATGTCCCCTTGTGATCTGAATGCATTTCTGATGGACTTCATAGAAAAACATCTAAAAATTGGGTTGGGTTTGAAAATACCAATTTGGATGCTTTTGTGAGGAAAAAGTCCAAATACAGATTTATGCCACTTTTTGGATGTTTTTCTCTTTTGAAAATGAGCCCCAATGTGTACTATAGATGGCGTATTATAGATCATGTTCAGCTTGGGTGGGAGGGTGGCAACATCGGACGTATATTAAACTATAAGGAACAAAGGTGGATTTTCTCTTTAAAGACCTTGCAACCGGGTGGGTTGAACTCTGAAATTGATTGGTGGTCACTGATTTGAGCGCTGCCCTATCAGGATATGGAGTTTTTGATCAGCTGTTAGCTATTTAATAGATTGGTTTCAGTCTATACACCGCGGCCATTTTTTTCATGAGCATAAGTGGAGAAGGAGATGGTATAGTTCTAGTTGTTATAGAGAATGATTCATATAACTAAAAAAAAGGGGAAAAATAGTATAAAACTTGTTCATAATGTTGGCAGCAGTTGTGTAATTGTATAATTTTTTGTTGTAGCAAACCTCTTCCCTGAAGAAGGACGACGAAACCTGGCCATGTTGGCAGGGGTTTGACTCAGTTGAAAAGTGCTGCCAAAGCTAAGTACTATGTTAATATGGATTTCAAGTACTATGGCTGTATGCTATTTTAAAAATTGGATGAACATTGATGAAAAATGATAATTTAAACAAACAAAAACATTTTTTCTAAACAAACAAATAAATAAATAAATAAACGGGTTGATCTATGAGGATGTATACAGCGCCATGATATATGGGACGCTGTTCCCATCTGCTGCTTTTTAATCTGATGATCCCCGTATTAATTGAGTAAGATGTTAAGGATGTCAGCTTGAACTATATGATATGAATATTTATTGAGTGTTTGGGATGCTAGGATGATTTGTCCTTAAAAGTATAGCACTAATAATATTACTGGGTATTAATTGTTAGTCATGGGACAGGTTAGTGTTAGACATGATACTCATTAACAATAAAGAGATGTTGAGGGGCATAATCGAACATGAACGCCCATCTTCATGGGCGTCTATCTCCGAGGACGGGTACGCGAAGGGGCGGGACAGACCGTATTTTCAAAAAAGATGGGCGTCCATCTTTTGTTTCGATAATATGGTTTGTGTTGGGCAAATGTATCGGATTTGGGCGAATTTGAGCTGGGCGGTATCGGTTTTCAGCGATAATGGAAACCGAAGGCGCCCAGTTCAAAAACGAACAAATCCAAGGCATTTGGTTGTGGGAGGGGTCAGGATTCGTAGTGCACTGGTCCCCTTTACATGCCAGGACACCAACCGGGCACCCTTGGGGGCACTTGTAACAATTAAAAAAACAAAGCAAACTACCTCTGAAGTCCATAGCTCCCTTCCCTTGGGTGCTGAGCCCCCCAAATCCCCCCCAAACCCACTACCCACAACTCTACACCATTACCATAGCACTTATGGCTGAAGGGGGGCACCTAGATGTGGGTACAGTGGGTTTTGGGGGGCGGTTCAGAGGGCTCCCATTTAGCAGCACAAGTGTAACAGGTGGGGGGGGATGGGCCTGGGTCCACCTGCCTGAAGTCCACTGCACCCACTAACAACTGCTCCAGGGACCTGCATACTGCTGTGATGGAGCTGGGTATGAGATTTGAGGCTGGCATACAGGCTGGAAAATAAAGTTTTTAAAGTTCTTTTTTTTGGTGGGAGGGGGTTAGTGACCACTGGGGGAGTCAGGGGAGGTGATCCCTGATTCCCTCCAATGGTCATCTGGGCAGTTGGGGCACTTTTGGGGGACTTGTTCGTGAAAAAAAAGGGTCCAAACAAAGTGACCCAAATTCTCGCTTCTGGCGCCCTTCTTTTTTCCATTATCGGCCGAGCGCGCCCATCTCTCCTCGGCCGATAAACACGCCCCAGTCCCACCTTCACCACACCTCCGACACGCCCCCGTCAACTTTGTTCGTTCCCGCGACAGACTGCAGTTGGAGGCACCCAAAATCGGCTTTCGATTATACCGATTTTGGGCGCCCACGGAAGAAAGGCACCCATATCTCGATTTGGGTCGAAATATGGGCGTCTTTCTTTTTCGAAAATGAACTGGCTAGTATGTTACTAATGTAAACTTTTTTTACTCTCCGCCTTCCAGAGAAGCAGTAAGCTCTGTAAAGAAAGAAAAGATCATTAATAGGTCTCTTTCAGAACACAAGATGATTACTTGCTTTTTGTTTGTAACCTGGAACAAAACAGAGTAGAACAGTATTAGTGATGAATAGGAACCTGATATTGCAGATAACTAGTCATTTTCCTTCTTTCCAAGGTCAGTGACTTCTGTTGGGAAATCTCATTCCGAAGTCTGCTTGGTACTTAGAGGATAGGCATTTCTGAAAAATAAATGATGTGCTGAAAGTCCTGAATTTGATGGTAACCTGAAAGAAGGGGACAAATTAGGTTATAGAGAGCAGGAACATTGCAACTCAGATCGCAGGATTCAGAGGAAGTTGCAAACGAAACAATTAATGACTAGAGCTCACAAAAGGTCAAATGATGAATGACACAATATAGGATAACCATAATAAAAACAGAACATTTTTCCCTTTAGCAGTTCCATATACGTGCTTACATTTATGTGTTTATGTTTATTAAAACTTGATATACCACCAAATACCAAAAAAGGAGCTAAGCGGTTTACAATAAAATTATACAATAAAATAAATTAGAAAAGAACTCCATTATAAATAGGACAGAAGAAGACCAATCATACAAGACCATACATAATAACAATGCACGCTTCAAACCTGCAAGCTGTGCACTAAGGATCACATCGTCAATTGGAATCAAAAGTTTGCTGAAAATATTAAGCTTTTGGAAGGGCTTTACATCTTTGAAATGACATCTCAGAACATAAAGTATTTGGGAGGTGATTCCAAAGTAAAGGAGCCAAACAAGAAAAGGCTGAGTGTCTAGTAACCTCATAGTTAAAATGCCTAGGATTGGGCATAACTAGTCTGTGTGAATCGAGGAATCTAAGTTGATGAGCAGGAGTATACAGAATGATCAGATTAGATAAATATAAAGGAGTACCAGAGTAATACACCTTGTGAATTAACATAGGAATTTTGAAGTGAAAATGGAATTTAATAGGAAGCCAGTGTAACTAATGCAATAAAGGGGATGCATGTTCCCACCTATTAGTCTTACAAAGAAAATGAGCAGCATAATTCTGAAGAATTTGGAGCCTTTTCAATTGAGATTGTGGTAAATCTGCGTAAATCATTTTACAGTAATCCAAACACGATATTAGCAATGCATTAAAAGTGCTGTATGTAGCAATTGAAAATCTAGTGAAAAATGTATACCACGCAAAGTGTGTAGTGTGGCAAAACCTAGTCTAATTGCATCTAAAATATGTTTAACAAAAGAAAGCTGAGAATTGAACCAAACTACAAGGTAATGAAAACAGAAAACAGGTTTGAGCGGTAGGCCAAAAAATACAGGAACAATGGTGGAGGTGTACTGGACCTGTTATCCAGCATGTTGTTGTCTTTTCTAGATTTAACTTCAGATTGTTCCGGAACAGCCAATCTGCCATTGAAAAAGGCAAACTTGCAGAGGCTGCAGATCATTGTTTAAAGGAGATGTAAGATAAACTAATAAGATTTATAGTCTGCATAGATATAAAATGTAACGTGGAGGGGCATAATTGAACGGGGGCGCCCGTCTCTAAGGACGGCGCCGCGAAAGGGTGGGGAAACCCGAATTATCGGAACAAGATGGGCATCCATCTTTCATTCCGATAATATGGTTGGGGATGGCCAAATCTCAACATTTGGGTTGACCTTAGAGATGGTCAACCTAAACGTTGAGATCGCCGACCTTAGAGATGGGCGACCTCGGTTTTCGCCGATAATGGAAAACAAAGACGTCTATCTCAAAAACGGCCAAATCGAAGCCCTTTGGTCGTGGGAGGAGCCAGCATTTGTAGTGCACTGGTCCCCCTCACATGCCAGGACACCCTAGGGGGCACTGCAGTGGACTTCACAAATTGCTCCCAGGTGTATAGCTCCCTTACCTTGTGTGCTAAGCCCCCTAACCCCCCCCAAAAAAAACCCACTACCCACAACTGTACACCACTTACGGGCGAAGGGGGCCACCTAGATTTGGGTATAGTGGGTTTCTGGTGAGTTTTGGAGGGCTCACATTTACCACCACAAGTATAACTGGTAGAGGGAGGGGGATGATCCTGGGTCCGCCTGCACCTACTATAACTGCTCCAGGGACCTGTATACTGCTGCGATGGACCTGAGTATGGCATTTGAGGCTGGCAAAAAAGTTTTTTTTAAGTATTAAGTTTTTTTATGGTGGGAGGGGGTTAGTGACCACTAAGGATGTAAGGGGAGGTCATCCCCGATTCCCTCCGGTGGTCATCTGGTCAGTTCAGGCACCTTTTTGAGTCTTGTTCGCAAGAAAAAATGGACCAAGTAAAGTCGGCCAAGTGCTCGTCAGGGACGCCCTTCTTTTTTCCATTATCAGCTGAGGACGGCCATCTCTTAATCACGCCCCAGTCTCGCCTTCGCTACCCTGCCAACACGCCCCCTTGAACTTTGGCCATTCCCTGCGACAGAAAGCAGTTGCAGACAACCAAAATCGGCTTTCGATTATGCCGATTTGGGCGGCCTTGCGAGAAGGACGCCCATCTCCCAATTTGTGTCGAAAGATGGGCATCCTTCTCTTTTGAAAATAAGCATGATAGTAACTTAGTAAATGACAACTGATAAAGACCTGAACGGTCCATCCAGTCTGCCCAACAAGATAAACTCATTTTACATTTTACATGGTATGTGATACTTTATATCAGTGCGTTTTTTCTAGCAAAAAAGGTGCCGGTACTCAAATGCCAGGCCACCCTTCAGAGGTGGGGTGATCACTGAGGCACCCACCCCACAATAGCCAGGCCTCCTGCAACTAGTCATAGAACCTATGACAAGGCAGAATTGGTGTGTAGAGCCTGAGCTCTTTCATTAAAACTTGGGGACCATGGGTCAATGGAAAAGGTGCTGGGTACTCAGTACCCCAAGTACCCCCTCAAAAAAAGCCCTGCTTTATATGTATACCCAAGTTTGATTTGTCCCTACCTTTCTCAGGGCACAGAGTGTAAAAGTCTGCCCAGCACTGTTCCTGTACTAAACGTTTTGAAGCTAACGTTGAAGCCCATTAAAATTTACACTCCAGCCCATCCATATCTATTCAGCCATGATCAGGGTGCAGACCATAGGAGTCCACCCAGCAGTGGTTTTACTCTGTAATTACCGGTGTCACCACCCAATCTCTGCTAAGATTCCATAGATCCATTCCTTCTAATCAGGATTCCTTTGTGTTTATTCCACGCATGTTTGAATTCCATTACCATTTTCATCTCCACCACCTCCCGCAGGAGGGCATTCCATGTATCTACCACCCTTTCTGTGAAAAAATACTTCCTGACATTACTCCTGAGTCTGCCCCCCCTTCAAATGTGATATTAAAGGACTGTATGAGAGTGGCTAATGGACTTAGAAAAATATTAAACAGTAAGGGTGACAGTACTGAACCCTGTGGGACACCACAGGTTGAAAAGTACAGGGAAGAAACTTGAGAACCCATACCGACAACCAGGTCAAATGCATATAAGTCCAAGGAGGCCACAAGTGAATATGACCCTGATCAATAGTGGTATGAAAGTCATTCATAAGAGCAGTCATAATAGTCTCTGTACTGTGACCGGACCTAAAGCCAGACTGTCTCGGATGTAAAATATGAGTTTTAGAACAGTAATCCTGCAATTGAAGATAAATAAATTTTCCATCAATTTCAACAGAAAGCATAAGTTTGAAACCGGTCGGTAATTGGCCGGGTCAGATGAATCCAAATTACGTTTCTTAAGGATAGATGTAATCCAAGCTTTTTTCCAAAGATCAGGACAGATACCATCCTCTAAACTATGAGGGAGTTGTGCAAGAATCAAAGGTAAATGCTGATACCAGGTCCAAAGGGGAATTTGTGAGATGCATTGAAGCTAAGATCTTAGTGAGAACAATCAAAGATGGAAGGGAAAAGGTAGACCACGTGACCCTTTGGCTGATCTTAACATCACAAGAATTTGTTGTTAAAGTTGGTGAAAATACTATGCTGGTACTCTTGTTATCAAAAGATAAAAGATTCTGTATGTATCTTAATTTTTGATAAAAAGAAGACGATGCCATTGCATCAGGGTTTAATGAAGGAATATTGGCAGAAATTGTCATTGGAGAGGTATTAGAATTAATAAACTGAAAGAGAGTTCTAGCTGGACATGTTGACGTTGCTAGCTTCCTAGAGAAATATTGCCATTTAGATAGCTTGACTTGTCTATTATAAGTTTCTAGTTCTATCCAAAAGTTGACCAAACAATCAGGAGAATGACGTTTAAACCACAGATGTTCCCCACGATGAAGTCTGTGTTTTTGGAAACGGAGGCCCTGGTGTTACCGGGGATTTGCTTTATGAACACGTTGGACGCTGAAAGATGGATCGTGCGTGCAGGGCCGGTCTTAGCAAGTGCGGGGCCCTGTGCAGACCAATTTGGTAGGGCCCCATCCTAGCCCCGCCCCACCCTAGCCCCGCCCCTGCCCCAGCTCCATTCCATTGATTATTAAATTTTTACAACATTTTTTATTTATGAAATTTCAAATAAAGACAAATGAAGCTAAATTTGTACAGAAAAACTGATTGAAATAATAAGCACAATGCTATCATGAACCCCCCCCCCCCCGAAATTATTCAGTTCAAGTACACTACAATTAGTATTTCCAATTCTCATAACCCCGTGGGGGTCAGAGGTGCGGACACACAATCTCTCCACTGCAAAACACTATACACAAACTTGTGCAAAAACACACTCATAACTTTACCAAACCATAACAGTACTAATTCCAAGGACAGGATGAGCTACAACCTTATGCGTCGAAAGGCAGCACTATAATTACACCAGGCTCTAAAACACCATTACACTACCTCGTTAAAAAAACAAAACAAAAAGGGCTGCAAATATTACACGCTAGCAGGATACTGCACCTTGATCACACATGAAAAACACATGACACAACAGATATGAAGGTAAAACTGGAAAGTCACCTCAAGAAGTCAGACTCAGCATGGAGCAATACTAGAAAAATTGAAACTTACATGCAAAATATCACAGATGCACATTTCCAAAAGCTGACATATTCCAGTTAATAAATTCTGAATAAAATCATTTTTCTACCTTTGTTGCCTGATCATTTAGTTTTTCTATTCGCTTTGGTCCCAGTGTCTTCTTTCCATTTGATATTTTTTCTCTGTTATGTACATATAATTTTTTAAGTGAATAAATATAAAACAGTTGGTATCCTCATCCATTCTCCTCACTTTTTTGTTTCATATTCATATTTTTTCTCTCACCATGTCCACCATCCTCCTGTGTCCTTATGTGTCCTGTCTACCATCTGTAGCCCTGTCCCTATCCTTTCTGCAGTTTCAGCATCTGCCTTCAAAGTGTTCGGATCCAGCCCTTAAATTACTGCTACTACTACTACTTAACATTTCTAGAGCGCTACTAGGGTTACGCAGCGCTGTACAGTTTAACAAAGAAGGACAGTCCCTGCTCGAAAGAGCTTACAATCTAAAGGATGAAATGTCAAGTTGGGGCAGTCTAGATTTCCTGAGTAGAGGTGTAGTGGTTAGGTGCCGAAGGCGACATTGAAGAGGTGGGCTTTAAGCAAGGATTTGAAGATGGGCAGGGAGGGGGCCTGGTGTATGGGCTCAGGGAGTTTGTTCCAAGCATGGGGTGAAGCGAGGCAGAAAGGGCGGAGCCTGGAGTTGGCGGTGGTGGAGAAGGGTACTGAAAGGAGGGATTTGTCTTGAGAGCGGAGGTTACGGGTAGGAACGTAAGGGGAGATGAGGGTTGAGAGGTAAGGGGGGGCTGCAGATCGAGTGCATTTGTAGATAGTTTACTCACAGCAGTAGGTATTCAGAAGTATTGCCCCCCCAGGACAAGAGACTCCGTAATTTTGAGAGCTGTATCAGCGGTTGGATAGAAATCTGAAGAGAAGTAGCTTTATTGTAGACGTGGGAGAATAGTTAAACAGATGCAAGCAGTTCAGAGCTCGGTGGCTGTAATATCAATATCTTATGAGAAAGAATGAACGAGGTGAAAAATGAGTTCATTACAAGGGGGCAGGGAGCAGGACAAGCGCCGTCGGAAGCAAGATGGAGAAGGGGAGGTCAAGAAAGAGCCCACACAAGCCTAGGGAGGAGGACGTAAAAGGACCAATAGGGATAGAACCTGCCATCAGGTAGGGGTGGTCCCAGAGGGCAGCCCTCGATTGGAGGACAATTTCCCAAATGGCCTATTTGTACTTTCCTCCCCCTCCCCCCCCCCAATGCAGGCGCTGCTTAGAAAGGTGTGAGAGAGCTAAGAATGTCTCTATAAGAGGGCAAAGGGATTGGAGAAAGAGCTATTGAGATGAGTGTGCTTGGGAAAGGGGTTTGAGAGAGGGATAGAGAAAGAACAGGAGTCTTATTGGGGGATGAGAAGACAGAAAAACAAAAACCCTTAGGGGTGTTCACCTGGGAGAAGGGAGATCAAGCTTGTTTGGGAGTAAGACTGCTTGGGAGAGGGAGGGTAAAATCTGAGCTTGGAGAAAGGTGATGGGAGGGTCAGGTCTATAACATGGAGGAGCCAAGTTTTTATGTTGGGACAATTTTAAACAAAAGAAACAAAATAAATTACAAATAGAAGGCAGAATTTTGCATAAAATCTGTACAAAGATATTTCACAATTTTGTATGCATTATTTTAATTTTGTTTTGTGCAGAAATCTCCCAGGAAAAGTATTTGGAGCCAAAACACTCCCAGTCAAACCAAGAAATTGACTAGACAGAAGCAGAAAGAGTGGTAACAAACAGATTAGGGTGCTACAGACAAAAAGATTGAGCATAGATGCATTATAGATGATAAAGTTCTTAAATCTGATAGATTTAAGAATTTAGCATCATAGTGTAGTAGACAAAGAGGAAAAATCCCTGCCTCTAAACAAGATGAGAAAGCAGAGGGGAAGGAAAAGGCAGGGCTATCGCTAGCTATGTGTGCCAATAGTATGGCCACACATTTATCTTTAAGTCGACTCGCGAAGATAGCTGCCTGCCCCTGCCTGCTGCTGCTAGTGCTCACCTGCTCCGACCACGACGCTCCAGCTCCTTCCCGGCGATGGCTGCCTCCTGCTCACCTCCAACCACGCTCTCCAGGCAGCTCCTTTTCCCTTCCCACTCAGACTCCCGCCCGCCCTCGAGGAAACAGGAAGTAGTAAAGTACTCATCATCAGAAGGCGGGCGGGAAGGCGGAAGGGAAAAGCTGGGGTAAGCTGCTGCACTGTCTGTCTTTCGGGTCGGGGCGGGCCGTTGCTATCGTCGTCGTCGTCTTGGCTCCTGGCCTCTGGGAGTGGGACTGGGAGGCGGGAGCTGTCATCGTCGGGCTCAGCGGGGAGGGGGGTGGCGGGAGCAAGCGTCGGAGCCATTCACAAGCAGCGGACGGGATCGGATCATATGGATCATGCAAGCAGAGCAGCCGGGTCGACTTTGAGAGGCAGAGATGAGTTGAGGCGCGCCGCGCGGGGCCCCCTTAAGCGCGGGGCCCTATGCGGCCGCCTCGGTCGCCTTTGCTTAAGACCGGCCCTGCGTGCATGCCCAAAGCCCACACCTACACCACCGCAAGCCATTTTTCAGTGCACCCCTAAGCGCCCGAGCTAACCATGTAGGCGCCTGTAGGGATATTGTAGACAGGTACATGGTTAACGCACATACATTTTTAATGTGCATTAAAAAACGTTAACACGCTTATAATGCTGCTTAGTAAACAAGGCCCTAAGTGTTCACATAAGAATAATATAAATGTGTTAAAACTGTAAGAAAAAATTTTGTTAGAGCATCATATAGTTGCAAAATGGATCCTATTATTCCTTCAGAAGAATGAGTGTGAGGTTGTTTTAATAATGGTTGAGTGTAAATGATAGGGCTGAATGTGGATGACTGTGTTTTGATGTATGCAGCAAGGAGAAGCTGATTAGGTTACAGCGATTTTTGTTACTTTTGTGTGAGGTATTGATTTTTGTAACTAGAGTAAAATACAGTTACTCATTAGGAAGGGAGATGTGTTCACAATAAATATTCATGAGATAAATGTGCATACAATGGAGGTTGGGCATGCAAATATCTCTCATGAGTATTCATTGTGAGTATTCTGAAAACCTGACTGGCAAGGTGTGTCCTGAGGACTGGATTGAGAACCCCTGCTTTAGAGATTAGTGCTAATATTCTTTAACACTACCTGCTGAAGTGTCCCTGCATATCAGCAGAGAGCCCTGCACAAGTGATTCAACCAGGCAGGATCCCCTCTTGCTCGGTTAAATTGCTTTGTACATCAGGCACATTGCTTTGATGGTGCATTAAAACATCTATTTTACTGTCTCTTTTTTGAGGGAAACAGTCACCAAACATAAATTTATTAAAATAAAGTAAGCTAGAATTGCTATGGATGCCCTTGTTCTTATTCAATTTAGACTGTATCACTAATATATGCTTTTCTTCTTGTTTTGAATAAAAAGTGATAAAGAAACCTTTCAGACGTAAGAGTGGATTTTCAGATGCCATGATCTTAGTTTTTATCTTAGCTCATATGGCATTAGTATAAGAAACATTTCTTTATATGAAATCTTTTAGTGTGGGCTGAAAAGAAATTAGAAATGTGAACAAGAAGAAAGAAAGAGTATTTTGAATATTTTGGGATAGAACATAAGAACATAAGAGTAGCCATACTGGGTCAGACCAATGGTCCATGTAGCCCAGTATTCTGTTTTCCAACCAGTGGCCAAGCCAGGTCACAATTACCTAGCAGAAACCCAAATCGTGGTAACATTCCATACTACAAATCCCAGGGCAAGCAGTTGCTTCCCTTGTCTGTCTCAATAGCAGACTACGGACTTTTCCTTCAGGAATTTGTCCAAACCTTTTTAAGTAGAGGAGTGTGGTAGCCATGTTAGTCCACTCTTAAGGTTATCAATAGAAATCAAACAAAATAAAACATGGAAAAGAAAATAAGATGATACCTTTTTTATTGGACATAACTTAATACATTTCTTGATTAGCTTTCGAAGGTTGCCCTTCTTCGTCAGATCGGAAATAAGCAAATGTGCTAGCTGACAGTGTATATAAGTGAAAACATTCAAGCATTACTATGACAGTCTGACAGGGTGGGAGGATGGGGGTGGGTCGGAGGTATGCATGGGGACATCAAAGCATATCATTGATATTCTAACAGGATGGGTGTGGATAGGTGAGGGGTGGGGTGATCAACAGAGACATACAGCTTTATGATTTATAATGCGCTAGGAACCCCAGATCCTTGTTAAGTCCTTTCTGTTGGGTGTTAAAATATTCCAAACCTTTTTAAAACCCAAATACACTAATCACTGTTACAGCATCCTCTGACAAAGAGTTAATTCATTGATTGAAAAAATATTTCCTCCTATTTGTTTTAAAAGTATTTCCATTTAACTTCCTCGAGTGTCCCGTAGTCTTTGTACTTTTGGAACGACTCTGTAATTTTTTTTAATGCAGCAATTTTGTTGACAGGTTTATATATACTGTAGCTGTATATAATTTGCTCACTTTAGTATCCAAAAATAAGTTATTAAAAAAATGAAGGGGTCCTTTTACTAAGCTGCGGTAAATACTAACACATGTTTAGCACATTAAAAAAGGGCTTAACATGAGCACTGTTCTCTCTAAGCTAAGCGGGAGCTCTCCATCTACAGTCCTGCCAGTGGGGGGTGCTGTTTTACTATACATTTTCAAAATAGAGGGACAGGCAAGTTCTACTGAACTCCAATGAACCTGCCTGTTTCTAGAGATTGCAAACATAATATTGAAGCATCACTCCTACTGGTAGCAATGTAGTTGGAGGACACCCACTCAGCTTTGAGAGAACAATGACCATGGGGCACACTCAGGTGTCCTACGGAAATTTTAGGATGTGCGCACACTGCCCATGCGCTAAAAAATAAAGTGTTGGGGTGGATTGGTGGGTGAAGAGTGTGTGTGTTCTGTGCTAATCAGCACAGCTACATTACCATGCGCTAACCAATTAGCAGTTGTTAGCACATGAGCCCTTACCACCTACATAATGGGTGATGGTAGGGGCTCACATGCTAATGGGGAAATTAACACATAGCTATTAATGGGGAAATTGGAAAAACTGGCCATTTAACCATGGTGCTAAAAATAGCCTTAGGGTGTGGGAATGACCAATGTAATGACTCACTAAGGCCATTTTTTTATCACAGTTTGGTAAGAGGGCCCTGAAGTTTTCTAGGTTTTGTGTATGTCTGAACAACTTCACACTTCAACCCTCCCCTTTTTAAATCAACGTTCTATCCCACTTGCTTCTCCTTTCTCAAGCCTCACTCAATAACCACTCTCTTTACAAAGCCTCTCTCCTTCTTTCTCTCACTACCAAAAGGTCTCATTTGCTGTGTTTACTTTGCTCTTCTTTCATTTCTCATTGTATCTGAAGTATGTATTTTCATTTTGCTGCCTTCTCCAGTTTTCTCCCTCCTCCATCCACTATGTTCACTCCTTTATTCTCCCTTCAGCCTGCCATCCCACTCTCTCTTTTTTTCCCCAGTCTGCTACTGCTCCTTTTCAGTCTCTCTTTCTTCTCCCTCACCCCAACACTTCATATACCTCCTTTTTCCTCCCTCCTCCCTCCTCCACTTCCACCCATCATATGACCCCTTTTCCTTGCACTCCCTGATGTTGCTTATTTTTTTAACCCCCATATTCTCCATGGTCACTACCAACACAGTCCCTCTTGCCTCTGTCACTACATTGCTCTGTTGAGAGAAACTATGGTACTTGCAGCAGAATGGGACAATGTCAGGCAGGACCTTACAGCAGCAGAATTGCAGTGTAGTGGGTTTAGTGGGTTCAGATGGAAGCTAAAGGTGGAACCTTGGATCGGAAGAAGCAAATTTTATTATCAGATCTGACACAGCCCATGTTTCAACTAAATGCCTGCATCAGGGTTTGTATTGTAAGGGTTTCCTTAAGCAATTCAGATCAGCAGAACATTCAAAGTAAAATGCTTAATCAGACATCCGATACTTTGCACAAAGGTTGTGAAAATGTATTCTGGAGTGCTGCACCTGTCTTCTCTGGGCAGGATCTTAGCAACAGGAATAGAAATGGAACACAGAGAACAGGGCGGAGCCTTAGTGACAAGAGCTATCAGGCCAAAGGAGGGGAGCAGTCAAAGCACAAAAAAACTAACTAGCCAAGGTAGTAGCCAGCAACAATGAAGCAGTGGCCGTGGTTGTAAGATTTCCTCTGATGTTCTACCAAAAGGTAAATTATATAACAGTTGCTGAAGCCTGGGTGTAGTAGCACCTGGAAAAGATGTACAGTGTTTTGCCCAGCGACACCAAAAAGGACACTCAAAATAATAGGGCACCTGCATTTATCATCACTTGCATGTGTAAATTTACAGAATATTAGTACATGCATGGTTATGTGTACACTTGCAAGAATTAAGTGTTAGCAGGATGCTTAAGTGCATATTTACAAGGGGAACATACACATGGGCAGGTAATGGCATTTACCCTTTTAACTTACAGAACACAATAAGTTGAATACACCAGCGTTTCACCATGTCAGTCCTGGAGTACCCCCTTGCCAGTCAGGTTTTCAGGGTATCCACAATGAATATACATGAAATTGATTTGCATATACTTCCTCCAATATATGCAAATCTCTCATGCATAGTCACTGTGGATATCCTGAAAACCTGACTGGCAAGGGGGTACTCCAGGACTAACTTGGGAAACACTGGCATACACTTTTGCCACATTTAGGCACATGTGGTCACACCAGGTCTATGGCTGATGAAACTGCGAGTGCACAAATGTAAAGTACGTCAATGCCAGATGCCATTATAGAATAGGTTCTTATCATGCGTTACCGGAGTGCCTAAAAGAAGGCACACACTTACAGAATTATTCCCCGAATGTGAACAGCTTTTTAAATACAGTTGACCTAAGGTTGTTTGGGCTGGTATCCAAAGAACATGCAAAGATAGGATATTCGTACTGAAACTGAGTCAGGACTCAAGTGTATTGCTTCGACCTTTTCCTGCTTCTTATGCAAAATATCAAATCTGTAAAATGTATCTCTTCTTTTAGCCCCCTTGCAAATAAAACAAAATGATAGGATAAGCCTTAGAACTTTAATCTAAATCATATACCTCCCCCTCCCCCCCCCCCCCCCCCCCGTTTACTAAGCAACGCTGGTGGCTGCCCTGCACTAATGCCGACACAGCCCATTCACTCTGAATGGGCTGTGTCGGCATTGCTGCGCAGCAGCTGCTAGCATGGCTCAGTAAACAGGGTGGATAGATAGATAGATAGATAGATAGATAGATAGATAGATAGATAGATAGATAGGAATTGTACTAGCATTTCAGTGGAGCTCTGTTTGAAAATCACTTAAAAGCGCTCGTAATAACTTTTCATCATATTTTGTTACAGGAAACATAAATTAAGGCAGTATGTTTCCTAACAATATTGTTTTATTTATTATTTTAAATACACACGGGAATACTACAGTATACAGAAAAAAAATCATTTTAGCTGTGTCCAGAACAAGGGAGTCATTAAATCACTTTGAGCAGATATTGCATATTATCAAGATGTATAAAGTGCAATGTAGAAATAGAAAGCCTTCTCAGCTGTCATGGTATGAGTCCATGATTTACCATGGTTATTTGTAAAACTGCAAGGTTTCCGTGAGAGGTTTCCTATATGGCAGCCTGGCCTTCTCAGGAGAATTTTCTGTAGTAGGCAAGCTGTAATGTATATTGAATACTAATGTGGTGTCTGTATCTTCAGAAGTCCTATAAAATGTTTGCAGTTGGAGCTCTTTCCACTTTTGGCTTATGGATTTAAAATTAGTGGAGAACATTGGCTCCCTGCTTCCCTAGTGGATGTTCCACATGAAATATATCTGAACAGATTGAGAAAAGAAATATTTTCCCTGCATTGCATTTCTTTGAAATTCTTGAACAATCAAGGAATTTGTTGGATTAAATTATACCTTATGGCACTATCCTTTTCTTTGTATTTTGATTTCAACTCTTTCTGATAACCCATTTTAAGCCATTTAAATTGCATTTACAAATGTAAATACAGCGCACAGGTATGCCATATTCATATAGACTTTCCTATATTTAAATACACAATAATATTGAACCAATCAAAGAAAAAGTTTATTAATGTGTAATTAAACACTTTTTCTTTGCTACTTTAGGGCTTCTTTTACAGAGCCATGTTAGCGATTCCTGTGCAGTAAATGAGAGGAAGCTGATTCAATTCCTTCCTATTAGCTTCCTCTCATTTGCTGCGCGGGAATTGCTAGCATGGCTTTGTAAAAAAAAAAAAAAAAAGCCCTTATTTTGTTTAAGATATTTGCCCCTTCTTTTGTCTGGAATTAAAAAAAAAAAAAGGACAGTTATTCAACTGCAGTGAAAATTGTTCTCTATCTGTTGTGCTGACATTCAAGAAACTTGGGCAGTTATTAATAAAGTTTAAGATCTGCCATAATGTGTTAGTTCTGACATTAGGGAAATCACAACTGTAAAATTTGTATTTATGTGTTCCTAGAATCAATTGATTTAAAGATTCTTTTTCTAGACAGCCTAATTTATATTTTAATTTACTGGAGGTAATTGATTATCACAGAGTAAATATGCCCCAGTGAAAACTCTATTAAATCACAGCACTAGCATACCAGGTTTGTGTGTGTGTGTGCGTGCAGTTATTTTGGTCAAAGTTTTACATTACTAAGCATTTCCAGACTCTAACTATTACTTGATCAGCATTAAACACTGTTTTGGGTCCATGTCCCTCTGGACTTCACCATAGCATAGAAGAGTATACAAACCAATCTGCCCAAAGTAAAGGACAGTGACCCAGCCTTAGGCGGTCACAAGCACAAAGGGGCAGTGGCTCAGCACAGCAGGAATAGGAGGTAGGGGGGAGGGGGAGGGTGATGGGAAGTATAGAAGAGCTGTAAGCACAGGCAAGTTAGGAAAGGGATAAGTAAGGAGGAGGCACTAAAGAATAGAGGACCTATAGGGAGGCAGGTAACAAGACAGGAAATCTGGGAGGTAGGGAAAGAGGTGACCTCTGGGGAGCAAGAAGGGCAGTACCTGCAAGATGCATTCACCATTTTAGCCTGCTGCTCCCACAGCTCCAGGGCCACCGAGAGGGGGGGAGAGGGCGCTGGGCCCGGGCCTCCGGAGGGGGGGGGGGGCGCCGCCGCTGCAGTCTGGCCCGCCCGCCCTCCGTCACTCCGGCCAGAACTAACCTGAAGCGCCTTCATCTTCGAAGCAAGCAGCAGCAGGACAGGCCACGCCTTTCTTCCGTGTCCCACCCTCGCCTGACGTAACGTCCGCGAGGGCGGGGCAGGGAAGGAAGGAGAGGTCTGCCCTGCTGCCGCTGCTGCTTGCTTCGAAGATGAAGGCGCTTCAGGAAGATGAAGGCGCTTCAGGTTAGATCAGGGGGCCCGGCACTGGCAGCGGGTGGGGGGGGCCCAGCGACCTCGGGTGGGGGGGCGCGATGCGACCTCAGCGTGTGGAGGGGGGCCCGGCGACCTCGGGTGGGGGGGCGCGACGCGACCTCAGCCGGGGGGGGGGGCCCCGGGGGCGGCCTTGTCCCAGGCCCGGCCCCAGTTCTCGGCTGCCCTGCACAGCTCTGCTCCATTCCACTGAAACATTTGGTAAATTCTGTTTAATTTGTTTAATCTCTTTCTCTTCTTTCCTTTTGCATTGTTTGGTATAGGGTGCCTTCTCTGTGGGCCGTTGGTTGTGGCCAGGAAGGGAACACAGGGGTTTGGCTCGCAACAGAGGGCTGAAGCGCAGTGGGCTGCTCAGGTGCAGGTCGGCCGTTTGACTATTTACAGTGCTGGTATGGGGGTCCTCACTGCTTGGCTTGCCCTTCTTTTCAGAACCTGTGTCTTCTGGATAGGGTGTAATGTGCCCACAGAGAGGCAGAGTGCTGTGAGTGTGCCAGCGGCCGTGGTGAGAACAGCATGGTTCCATTTTATAGAATGGTGCGGCTGGATTGGTTGGGAATCGGTATGCATCTGTGGCTCTAGCAGACGTGATTCCGCTCCTGAATGTGCGGAGCAAACCATGGTCGCGGGTAAAATGACTGTGCTGCTGTGATGGGCGGTGTCTGCGAAATTATGATGAGTCATCAGCAGTGCACTCTGGGGGCACAATTAACGTCAGCTGTGCTGGTACCAGGCATTGTTTGAGGGCGGATTGCAGGCAAGTTTCAATTTAAAAATGTGTTTGTGCCAGTGGCCTGGGTTTACTATATAATTTATGGTTCAGTATGGCCCCTGGACGTCGGGCAGCATCTGGATAAGGGATGCCCCTTCTCTGTGAACCATCAGGTCGTGGGTTGGTGACCATGAAAGGGCATGAGTTGCTCTTGGTTGCATCTGGGAATGTGAACTATTTTTAGGCCTTTGAGTTGTGCCGTGGTCCTCCTGAGTAGGCAGGTGTGTTTTTCCCTTGCACGCATGTGACTCTGTGAATATGCTGCTTCGATGCACAAATCGCAGTGTCAGGGTGGGAGACATGTGTCAACTCCATGGGCGTAGTTTGACTGTTTCATTTGGGGGGGCAAAGGATGGGGCGGAGCATATTAGCATATTCATTTGCATATATATATTCAAATGAATATGCTAATATGGAGGAAGGAAGGAAGGGAAAAAGAGCTGGCTTTTTTGGGAATAACCATAATGAATATGTATGAGATATCAAGCCAGCTCTTTCTCCCTTCCTTCCTTCCTTCCTGGCGTCTCTGCGTCCCGCCTTCCTCTGATGTAATTTCCTTTTGGGTGGGCGGGATGCTGAGAGGGCAGGGAAGCAAAGGATGGAGTCAAGCCTGCCTGCTTGCTGCTTTTACTACTGGATTGGTGCCACACCCGCTAGTTCACCGCTGTGGGTAAGAAGACTAAGTCGTCGTTGTCATCGCATGGTCAGCTCATAGTGCCCCTGATCAGTCTGTGGGTTGATTGTGAGTCGCTGCATATAGGGCCATTCTGTGCAAGCTGGGCGGCAGAGAGGGGGTTCCAGGTGAATCACTACAGTACCTGGCGGTCATCTTAGGAGGGGTTATAATATTGCGCAATTCAGTTATTGTGGCAGCCATAGTGGTGAGGTCTTAGGACACTCAGTTTGCAGGTGGCTATTTTATGTCCCTCCTCCTCCCCCAAAAATACTCATTCCATCTATAGCATAACAGGAAAGAACTCTTCAAATCCATCTGCCAGCAAGGTGGTTGTACTGGAAAAGAGACAGATGAGGGGAGATATGATTGAGCTGTACAAAATCCTGAGTAGTGTAGAACGAGTAAAAGTAAATCAAATTTTACTTATCCAAAAGTACAAAAACTAGGGGACATTTGAGGAAGTTACATGAAATACTTTTAAAACAAATAAGAGGAAGTATTTTTTCACTCAACAAATAGTTAAGCTCTGGAACTCTTTGCCGGAGGAGGTGGTAACAGTAGTTAGCGTATCTGCGTTTAAAAAAGGTTTGGACAAATTCCTGGAGGAAAAGTCCATAGTCTGGTATTGACAGACGTGGGAAGCAACTGCTGGGATCTGTAGTATGGAATGATTCCACGATCTGGGTTTCTGCCTGGTACTTGTGACCTATCTTGGCCACTGTTTGGAAAACAGGATACTGGGCTAGATGGACCATTGGTCTGACCCAGTATGGCTACTCTTAGGTCCTTATGTCTTATGCTATGAAAGATACATTGGATAAATATGTTTCCCATATATATAGTACTCTCTCTGTCTATACATAGGCTTTAGAACATCCAACAACTTTATAGAGGCCTTATTCCATTACTATAAATTGAAAGGCATACTAAAGGACAAAACCAGGGCTGCAATGAGATATGCACTCAGGGAGCATACAGGCGGCCAAGCTACACCACCCAAGCAAAACACTGCCAAGGAACTATATTATTGTAAGGTTACAAAGGATTGCTCATTAGAAGGTACATTAAGGTCAAGCTGACATCATACGATATCTATCCCTATGGAATGTTTGTGCTGTTCAATGGATATATCATACTGCTCCCTGTTGTTTCATTATTAAGGGGTAACTGTTAGCTCCAAGTTTGTTCAATGCAATATTATGTGCATTATGTCCATTCAGTACCTGTGCTACACTTCCCGGGACATATTGCTTGGTGAAGAGGTAATTCCAAGGACATGCGTATATAGCAATAAACAGGATACCAGATAGGGCTAAAACACAGCATCCATTCCCTTTTTCACTAAATTTGCCCTCCTGGCACTGAACATATGACCACTTGGACCCACTTAGTTCCTCTGCTTTAGAACTTTTAGAATATCTGTGTTGGTGTTGAGGGTAGAGGCTACCTGTTAACATGATTGAGAGTATTACACTCACTAATTTACATTCTCTTCAGTATGGTTTTGCAGGTATGCCTCCACTCATGGAATACTCTGAAGCAGCAGGCAGAGAGACGGCACCAGCTTGGTGCCAGCGAATAATGTCATGGATGTGAAGTTTTCCTGGCCTTCCAGGGCACACTACATCTGCCTTAGTATAGGTATGTAGAATTTGTCAGCAGGTACTGCCGTGCCTGCACACATTCAGTCTACCGTTTGGAAGACATGTAGCACACCATATGGTTATTCCTAGCTTTCTTACTCATAATCAGTAAGTATATTATCTCATGCTTATTGTTGACTTAAACTTGAATAGATAATGAATGTGACTGCTGAGTAGATGGGATGGATTGTTCAAAACTTTATCTCCTGGCACTCACTATGTTACTATGCTATGTTACTAGCATTCGGACTCATGGGGCACGGTACATCTACACATATTTTACATACCAACATATGCAGCCTTTTCCGAATGGTGCCTGCAGGAGGGCGCTGAATCCGACTAAAGAGTATCTGTGGCTTCGATCATGACAGATGGCACTCTACACACGCACACCAGCAACTAGCCACTGAATAGCACTCAGTGGCTAGTTGCTGGTGTGCGTGTGTAGAGTGCCATCTGTCATGATGCAAGCCGCGGATACTCTTTAGTCGGATTCAGCGCCCTCCTGCAGGCAACATTCACAATTCAGTTTTGACATGCATGCACTCACATGTAACTCTGGGCCCTAGTTCAGATCCTTGGTGTTACACCTCAATTGATACGTTGTGGTGCGCATATAACTAGCATAACTAGCTTCGCACTTGGAAACCTGCTGTGGTTAACTGGAATGTACATCAAGAAATCAGTGGTTAACCAGCATTCAGTACATAGTATTTAGGGCTGAGGTCGAAAATGCTTAGTGATGAGCATGAGGCCATTGACAAAGGTCTTCGAGAACATAATTCATGACAGCAATTCTTACCTTTCTATCAGTACAGAGTCTCCATTGGCTTTGATGTTCAACATGGTGTCACTTTAGGTTCCCCAGCTAAGAACATACCTGACTGCTAGATAGGGTAACTACATCTACACTGTAGGTAGTCTCAGGCATAATGGATTTACCTTGAATGCTAGCACTTACAATGGTAAAACCAGCATATAATTGAGGCTGGGTAGGGTAATGTCACCAGCACAGGAGGTCATCATTAGGCACATAATTGATGCTAGGTAAGGTTATTATGCCAAACAGCAGATTACACATAACCTATGATCAGGCTGGTTAATTATTGAAGGACTTCACATTCAAGTAATCTATCACAGTTGACTCATGACGTTTCACTATGCACCATATAGTGTTAAGACAAAAGGGTCGCTTGCATGTGCAGTTGATATTGCACTCTCCATAGAGCCCAAGCCACTTACTTAGATGCACTTTGGTATGTCAATCGAAGGTCTTAGGAAAGGTAGTGGCATGACCCCATTTCCTGTATCTCTTGAGCCAATATGACTGTGACGGCTCAGTTTATGGTCCCATCAGGCTATAGCGTTTTTTGAATTGCACCTTCCTTTTATCGTAGGCTATCAGTGGGGCAAGTTTAGGCACGTGTGGAGGGATTACACACAGAATTTCTTCGCCAGGCAATAGTGGGTATAGTAATTTCGTCCATCTTGGTTGAGTAAGTATAGTATAAGACACGGGTAGCAAAACTACTATCCTATTGTTCTGGACAGTGCAAGTTGGGTCCCAATGGCATCCTAATGTGTTGTTGGGCCATCATTATAGATTTAACTGCCCACTATGCTGGTATAAGACGAGGTGCCCGTATCAGATGAGCATGACCCTTTGACTTTATGGAATGCGGAAGCACTCTGCATCACAGGACAGCACTGCTCAGGTTTAAGATGCATTACAGATGTCAAATCAAGCGCTGCTCATGTTTAAGCTATAATCAACTACAATTGTCAGATACTCTTCACATATTTGAAATGGCTTAATGGCTGGAATTATAGGTGCTAGCTTTGGCTGTAACACATATATACAGGTCACAAGATGACAGGTACACATACATGCATACATACGGGATGCTGGTCCATGCATAAGTTCCTACTAGAGGGAATTCGCTCCTTATACCGGAAGGTTCTGACGAGCCTTGGTAGAACATATGATGTCACGAGTGGGAGAGAGACATGGGGACGGAGGCAAGTGTGAATTAAAACTGTTTGGTTTGGGCGGTGAATGTGGCCACAGATAGGATGGATTATGGTGGGGGACCGCGGCAAGCAAGGTTTCGCTGTCCCAGTCTGTGGCGGTGGGTCCTAGCCTGAAAGAGTACACAGCACTATGTTTCAGACCAAAGCAAGGTCAAAGGTCATGTGGTTGTTGTCCCATGCTAGCAGTGGCATGGATGATGTCTAAGATCAAGAGCAGTTCCCCTCTTGTACAGAGGGGGACCAGTGCCAGATTAACAGATGATCAGCGGAGCCTACCTCAGACTTGGACAGAATGGGGAGGCTGAAGGCTTCAAGAAAGAGAGTCAACGGGTATGAGAGGGAAGATGCTTTTACAGCAATCCCTTGAGCAAAGCTGTGATGTTAGCACCTGGGCATGTCGGCAGTATATGCCATAGGTGGAGCAAAAAGCTACAGCGTGATTATGGCAGAAAGAGAGAGAACTGTGTGACTCAAAAAGGCTAGGCCACTTGCCTCAAATACTCTAGATAGAAATTGAGTCATATATTTGATTGTTTATTACTGTAAAATGTATACATGATTGGAAATTGCTTGTTATTGTGAATAATTCATAGATATAAATTGTAGAATGCTGCGGCCACAATAAATTCCACTCTTTATCGGATAACTGGTCAAGTGTGAATATATACTGTGTATGGTCTGGACTGAAAGGAGAGTGCTGAAGTGCCACCTGCCCGATTTGTGAGTTCTACAGTAGCTGCATATGGACCATTATTGAACTGCAGTCAGTGTCAGGCAAGTATTTGATCTGAGATAAAGCATGGCATAAAAGGGTTAGAAGACTCCTGTTTATCCTATTTATTGTGTGCTGGAAAGAAAGGGAATGAACACTATCCTATCTAATGATCAACAGTAGGCTCCAGAGTCAGGAAGGTCTCAGGGTGGATTAAATGATTATCAGAAACACAAGACTAGGAATGTGGTTGTAGGTTATCATTTAGAAGATAATTAAACCATGAACTGAAGAAATCTCCTTTAGAGGAATCAGCAGAGGCTATGTGTGATAAACCATATTAACACTTCACAGCCTGCAGTGAAGCTAACACTAACCTAAAGAGAAAGTAAATACAGGCACATTTGTACACACTTTCCAGTTTTAATGTCACGGGCAATATTTTTTCTTTCAGTCATTTTTATTCTCATCTGTTTTATATAGGGGCTCTTTTACCAAATGGCGGTAAAAGATGGCCCGTGGTGGCGTCGAGGCGTGGGTTTGCCACACACCGAGGCCACCTTTTACTGTCATTGGTAAAAGGGCCTTTTTTCAGGAGAACTGGTAAATAGCCATGTTGTATGCAAAATATTTCCGCGTGGCCATTTAGAGCTGGAGCCCTCATAGCCTTCTATTTAGGAGGTGGTAAGGGCTCTAGTGATAACCGGGCAGTTCCGATTACCACTGGGCACACTCCCCGGTGCTAGAAAATATAAATGTATTTTCTAGCACCGGAAGTGGTACACGGCAAAGGTGGGACTACCACCAGACTCCTGAACAAGTCCAGTGGTAGACCCAATTTGCCGTATGCCAAGCCCGCGCTACCCCTTCCGCCCTTTAGTAAAAGGGCCCCATGGTAAATTAAATAGTCAAAGAATACGCTTAGTATCCAAAAACTTGGGTCTGAGTCATCATGGGAGATTTTTGAAATTTTAGACATATTGCTTTCCATCTGATGCTTTACTATTCTCACAAATAATAATTATCATATTGAATCATATACTATGTTCTCTGTATCAATAAAACAAAATCAGTCTCCTAATCTTTCATCTATTTGAATCCTTCACATGCTTGGAAATCTTATAAAATGTTCATCTCAAAAAGTGTTTTTCCATGATGTGCTATATTACATGTCATAATGATTCATTAATAAAAATTAGAATTTATTAAAGTGCAGTAAGTTTTGGCACTTACCCCATTTTAACAGTAGGTACATAGGCTGTGCAGTAACTATTGGGGGTGTGCCTGACATATCTTCTGCAGTTAGCTCACTTTACTCTTTGTAATTAACATGGGTGCACCTAAAGCACTAGGGGTCACATTTCCGTATAAGGAAACATGGCCCCTAGCAGTAGTAGCCATTTTGGAGGTGGTGCTGGCAGGGTAGGAGTAACTGGGGATTTGTTTTACCCTTGGTCTGTCATACCACCAGGTACAGGGCCCTTAGGTTCTCAATAAAGGAAGGGGCTTTAGGGGGTGAGGAGTCTGGATCAGGAGTGTGGGAGTTTGATTGGGAGGGTGGGGGAATCTGGATCAGCACTGCGGCCCCTTTAAGCTCCTGCCTAGGAGCATTGGACTGCAGTTTTGAGGCCAATGCTACAGACCTCTGGAATAATGCTGCTTGAGAGGTGGGTTGCAAGCGGAGTTATTAATGTACTATAGGAGTCATCCTGAAAATGTAAAATAATATCTAATATAATATATTATATTTTATTCTATATTCTATTGTTCTATATTCTATTCTCCACCAATTAAATATAAGGTAATAAGAATATGTAAGAAAAGGGGGAATTAAATACTATATTTGTTGAATTAACATGCACTGTAAGGTTTAAGGACATGTGCTGAGAACATAAAGACCATATATTTAACTTTAGAATGTTTATTTACAATACAGGTAATGTAATAATGTTACAAGAGAGAGACAGTTTTTAGGAATCTTTCACAAGGGAAATGTACTTTTTAAGATTAAAAAGTCTGAATTATAAATTAAGCTGGAAAATGGTAACTCACTTTGATGGAGGCTGCTGGTTGGAGTGATGAAGGAGATCCTCGCTGCTAAAGAAATCTTTTGTTGCAGAGTTGTTGCTGGAGCCTGGAGACAGTCTTATTTTAGATGTGTGTGAAGTCCAGCATAGAGGCAAGAGGAAGAGCGAAGAGAACAAGAGAGAGAACTGAGCATTTTCCAGGCTTTTCTATAATTTCTTGTTGGACCATAGGCTGAAGTCAGGTGGGGTGTACTCGATCCAATGAAAACTCAGGGATAGCTAAAAACCGGTTTCATCTAGTTTTGAGATGGAGCATGATAACTGGTCACATGTTTAATGACATCATAAGACTTTCTGTCTGGACAGCTGCTAGTAGATACACATCCATAAGGCATCTGACAGGATTACAAGAGTCTTTGTCTGAGAGTAGGTGGGCTTCTTTTGTAAGATTAGATAGCTAGATAGGCTTTTCAGTCTGAGTCATTGTCTGAGAGTAGATAGACTTTTTAGGTGGAGTTTTGCTTTTTTTTTTTTTTTTTTTAACTCCAGTCTCTGTGATTGCTGTCCATCTTCAGAGTAGTGTTCTTTGGAGATGTGTTGATGGAATTAGGTATCCACCCAGCTAGTTTTTGTTATCAGTAGTTTCCAGGGGGAAGGTGAACATAAAGTCTTTGCAGCTGTATATATTTTATATATACATTTGTATCTGATCCAGCAAAATGAATAACTCTGATAATTACACTCATATCATGCTTCAATCCTGCCTTTTACCATACCTTTATAGCTCCTTCCCCCTTAGTTTTCTATGTTGTCTATCTGAATCTTCATTTTGTTCTGTGTTTTCTAAACAATTTTTCATTTTTGGTGTGCATACATTCTGTGAAGAGTGCACACTTTTTCAATATGTGTGCATTCTTTTCCAGAAATGCACACTATTTGCACATAGGGGCCATTTTATTAAATCCAAGAATTGACAATACCATTGCACATAGCCAGGTAACGAGCAGATAGGATAACGAGCCGATAGCCTAGTCATTTATCATGTATGTGAACATATCCATATAAATGATGATAATTTCTGATTAATATTCTGTTGCAGTTAGGCGCTATGGCAGGCATTGCCTTATAAAACAGCACCTGTCAATGTCATGGCACTTTGACTACCTCTAGGCATAACTTAATAGAATCAGAAATGCTAGTGTAGGTTAAATAAAATCTTGCATGTGTCTGCATTTACTTTCTCTTTATTCTGGTGCTGGCTTATATTGTAAGCCCTCTATGAACAGGAAAATACCTACTATTGCTGAATGTAACTCTCCTTGAGGTACAACTGAAAAAGGTGAAAGCTAAATCCAAAATCCCTTCCCTTCCGCTTACCATATTTCTCCAATTTCTTTTTCCTAATTATGGGGTCCTTTTACAAAGCCGCGATAAAAAGTAGCCTGTGGTAGTGTGGACATATCTTTTGGGCATGCACTGGGCCACTTTTTACTGTAGCTGGGAAAAAGACCATTTGTAATGGGCTGGGAAATGGGCATGCAGAAAAATTAAAACTAGTGTTTGTCTATTTATAGTCTGAGCCCTTACTGCCAGCCATTGACTTAGCGTTGTGGGCTTACGTGTTACTCGCGTGGTAACCATCAGTGAGTGCCAATGTTGCCGCTCTGCCGATTACCACTAGAAATGCTCCCCATGGTAGAAAATAGACAAATATTTTCTACCATGGGATTCAGTGTGCGCCAAACTCTGAATTACCTCTGGGTTAACATGCTACCCTGGCGGTACTGTCTATTTGGTGCAAGCTACCACACGTTAGCCCTCCTGCACCTTTCTTAATGAGCCCTTATATTACTGCTTTCACTTTACTTCTTTCAACTTCTGTCAATTGCTGTTGGTTAGCGATCAATTGACACATTAGTCACTGGAAAGTTTCCTTACTATCAAGTTAGGTAAATTCCAGTCTCAAACAGCACAGTCACCGTCTCCAGTTCAAAGTACAAGATTTGTCAGCAGTTGACCATCTGCTGTACTGGCAATAGTCATAAATGATTGTCACTACCTATATTTATCTATCAGTTTCACGTGTTATCTACTATCTCAAAGCTGGTTAGCCCTTGTACCAACCCATCACCAGCTGTCAAATGCTGTAAACCAGTGGACAGGTTCCTAAGAAACAATTTCTTTTCTATTAAAACACTATTGTCTGTTAAATTAAAACAGCATATTCCTTCAAATTCTTCACACCCATGATTAGCTCTAAGAAGCAAATAATTAATCATGAGGCATCCTTTCAACTCAAACTATTCTCCACCCATCTCCAAGCTAGTTGATGAATTAGCTACTCAACATATCTAAACATGTCCAATGTGTAATAAATTAGACATTACCGGCAAGACTTGTGGTGACACTAAGTCCTTGCATCCATTTGTGGCAGTGTCGCACATGTGCAAACCCTATCCCAGTTTCTTTACAGATCTACTCCCATTTACCCTTAATAAAATGTTGGTTGCCTGGAATACCACTTCTGTTTATAACTTGGAAACCCCCCATCCCATCCACACCAACCTCCCTCACAGCAAACTCCCATCCTTGATTCCCTGTGACTCACGAAACCCCCACCACCATACTCCAATGGGAGTGAAGGGCAGGATGAACAACTCATATCACTATCCTACTTATTTTCGAATGAGAAGGCTGGCCATCTTCCGACACAAATTGGGAGATGGCTAGCCTTCTCCTAAACCCAGCCAAATTGGTATAATCGAAAGCCGATTTTGGCTGGCTTCAACTGCTTTCCATCGCAGGGCCAGCCAAAGTTCAAGGGGGCGTGCTGGCAGGGTACTGAAGGCAGGACAGGGGCGTGGTTAAGAGATGGCCGGCTTCGGCCGATAATGGAAAAAAGAAGGTCGGCTCTGACGAGCACTTGGCCGGCTTTACTTGGTCAATTTATTTTTATGACCAAGCCTCACAAAAGTGCTCCAACTGACCAGATGACCACTGGAGGGAATCGGGGATCACCTCCCCTTACTCTCCCAGTGGTCACAAACCCCTACCCACCCCCCCAAAATATATAAACATTTTTGTGCCAGCCTCTATTCCAGCCTCAAATGTCATATCCAGCTCCATCACAGCACTATGGAGGTCCCTGGAACAGTTTTTAGTGGGTACTGCAGTGGACTCCAGGCAGGCAGGCCCAGGCCCATCTCCCCCCCCCCCCCCCCACCTGTTACACTTGTGGTGGTAAATGTGAGCCCTCCAAAACCCACCCGAAACCCACTGTACTCACATGTAGGTGCCCCCCTTCACCCATAAGGGCTATGGTAGTGGTGTACAGTTGTGGGTTTGGGGGTTTTGGTGGGGCTCAGCACACAAGGTAAGGGAGCTATGCACCTGGGAGCAATTTGTGAAGTCCACTGCAGTGCCCCCTAGGGTGTCCGGTTGGTGTCCTGGCATCTGACGGGGACCACTGCACTATAAATGCTGGCTTCTCCCACGACCAAATGGCTTGGATTTGGCTGGGTTTGAGATGGCAGCCATTAGTTTCCATTATCCGCAGAAACCAATGGCGGCCATCTCTAACGCCGGCCCAAATGTTGAGATTTGGCCGGCCCCGACTGTATTATCGAAACAAGATGGTTGGGTATGCTGCTTTACGGGGCTGGCCTTAGAGATGGCCACCCTTATAGATGGCCAGCCCCATTCGATTATGTCCCTCTATATCTCCTCACTGCTACCCTTCTCCCCAACCTCCCAATAATGTCCAAAAGCCCACCAAAACTACCTATCTGAATCTTCTCACAACCTACACTCTTGCTCACCATCATCTCAAACCAATCACAAATTGTTGCACTATCCTACACTATCCATAGCAACAGACATCATGACCTCTTCTCATAATTAACCAATCTAGCTCTCTCTACCCAAAACCCCTACCCCCTTTCACCACACCTTCCCAACTGAACAAGAAATAAAATGACTTTAGTTGCTTGGCCAACATTATTAGCCCTCTGTCAATAGCTGAGGGCAGTCTAAATTTGAAAAATGAAAAAAACAACCTGCTGAACACTGCGCTTCAATAATGATCTGTATGTTTCTTTGTTTTAATAGCTGGCTGCTAGGGATTAATAAGCAATTTATAAGTATATTGAAACATCCTGTTTGACCTCATGCTTTTATGTGGACTGATGTTTAAGCTCTTGGTGTATTCCTGGAATGCACATGACTTAGGGGGAAAGTTATTGACATAGACTACCATTAAGTCGGGTTATTTTACCACAAGTGGTGCTATTTTAGCACAGGGCCTCATTTTATGCAATGATAAAATAACCCGGCTTAACAGTGGCCTCTTAAGCTATAGAATTGAGTTGTCCACTATATATAGAGAGAAACCTTACCAATGGCTCACAACCTATCACTGGGAAGATGAAGAGGGTTCAGGTCTCTAACCTAAAGGGGACCTTTTACAAAGCGGGCTTACCGCTTGCTCTTCCAGGACTACCACTGGCCCAACGTGGCCGCCGGTGGTAGTTCTGCCTCAAGCGCCATTTTTGGGGTAAAAAGGAAGTCCCCAGAAATGGCTTGGTGAACGGTAACCCAGCAGTAATTAGGTGTCGCCACGCACCGCCTGGTTACCGCCGGGTTAGCATGGGTGCCCTTATCGCCACCTCAGTGGGTGGCGGTAAGAGCTCCCCGTTCTCTTACCGCATGGCCATGTGTGTCTGGGGTCTTTTTACCCACTGCAGTAAAAAGGGTCCTGGCACACGGGGAAAAAAGGACCCTGCTGCTAGCGCAGGGCCCTTTTTACCACAGCTTAGTGAAATGACCCCCCAAAAGCATACCTTACATCTTTCTTCACTGTGTATTGTTGCTTTGCATTTAATAGTTTTCTTATGTGGGCACTAATTTTCTGCATTAGCATATACTTAAAAAATAATTAGCAGAATGACTTCAAGTGCAGTAAATGTTGAGATACAGTACTTTTAAAGGACAAATATGAAATTGTCTATAAAACTTTGAATACTTTTCAACTACTAGTTTATGATCACCTCAAAAGCAGAGTGAAGAAACATTAGCAATTCAGCACCTAATTTATTTCACTCAAAGATTAGACTGTTGAGACATTAGAGATTATAGCTGGAACTTTATTCATTATATCAGTAAAACTAAAATCATCCAATTTTTTCTTAGTTTCTACACATTTAAACCTCTAATTGGATCAGTAATAGCTCTTATAAATGGAAATTCCTGATGTTTCATCATACATTATCTTCTACCTTTATGTCCTACAATTTTACAGAAATTTAGGATATTAAAATTCAAACCTAACTAGATCTCAAAACCTCTTTTTCCCCTAGCAGTAGATCAAACGCACTGCTCATTAATTTCTTTCAGTATTCTCACTCTGTGAACACATTTCTAAGCTATATATGATTTGATAATGGAAGTTCAGTCTGAAAACTTTATTTTTCTTAGTGGAAAAATATAATGGAAGAGGAAGGCAGGATTCAGATACATCTATTCATAAGACAGTGGCCCTATTTTGACAATAATTTTCTCCGTTTTTTTAAATAATAAAGGCCCATGTTACTAAGCTGCGGTAAAAGGGACCCTGTGGAGGCATCGGTGCATGGATTCGCTGTGCGCCAAGGCTCCCTTTTCCACAGTGAGTAAAAGACTTTTTTAAAAAAGAGAAATGGCCCTGCGGTAAGTGAACCACTTGCCATTAGGCCATTTCCCGAGGGAGCCCTTACAACCACCCATTGAGGAGGCGGTAAAGGTTCCTGTCCTACCCCGATGGTAACAGGGCAGCATTGTACTGCCGAGTAAGACCCTGGTACTAGAAAATAAAAATGTATTTTCTAGTGCCAGAGTTGGTGCATGGCAGAGGCTGGGTTTACTGCTAGGCCCCTGTGGTAGGTCTAATTTGCCGCATGCCAATGCGACGGTAGCCCTACCGCCCTTTAGTAAAAAGGGTCCCTTAATTTTGCATTGTTAAAGTTTTTTTTTAAGTCATTGTGAATTCCTTCAATTTATTTCCAGATATTACAAGAGAAACTCCGGTTTGTAGTCAGAAATTTATGTCATTAAGATTCAAAGTATTTGCTGTGTGTCATCAGCTAAAACAGCACAGAGAGTAATATTCAGCCAAGGGAAGTCAGCATTTTTTTAAAAAAGTTGACAGCTGCAGACAGAATTAGTCCCAGGTATTCAGTGCTGGGTCATGTCTGGCCACCAGCACTGAGTATCGGAGGCTAATTTAAGTGGGACTGGCCGCCGGAGTTTATGTGGGTCTTAGCCAATATTCAGCCAGGGCCCAAATAAAAATATTGGCCAGAACCTGCAAAACTTATTTTTTTGTTTTACCACTGCGATTCTCCTCCCGCCCCTCGATGCAGCCTCATTCTCTTCCCCCCTCCCCCAGCTTGCAACAGTCATAGCACCCCTGTCCTCCCAGAACACCCCACCCTCCAACCTTCATCTCCTCCAGTCTAGAAAGGCCATCCTGTGCCTACCTCATATTCAGGGTGGTCCTGTGGAGGTGACGGGGACAGGAGCAAAGCCCACCTACTCCTGCCCCTTGCAGCTGCCTGAATACAATGGCTGCCACAAACTCTTACCCAGTTAAGTGCTGCTGAAAATCACCAGTGAGCAGCCAGGAACTATTTAAGAGCCTCTCCAGCCCACTTAAATCACTTTGAATATTGGGTGGTATATATTTTTTTGAGCCAAGTTCACCTTCAGATTTTGTAAAGAACCACCAGGAAGAGTTTGGAGAAACTTGTTTGCCTAATTATCATCATCAGAAGAATGATATAAAAAAACATTGTGGGGCATTAAAAAAAAAAAAGTCCTGCTCATGACGTCTAAAAAGAACTTTGGCAATCTTACAGCCATAATCAAACTGGAAAAAGTCTAAATTTCCTGTTTGATTATGGCTGTGAGATGGACATTTTTACACTGAAAATGTCATTTTCAAAGGTATGGCCACACACACATACCTATAGAACAGAGGAGTAGCCTAGTGGTTAGCGTAGTGGACTGTAAATCAAGGAACATAGTTTCTAAGCCCATTATAATTCTTTTTTTGTAAATGTGATCTCTTCAGGACCTAAAAAATACCTACTGTACCTGAATGTACACCACTTCAATAGCCTTTAGGCTTGGAGGTGTCATATATGTCACTATAGTAGATATTTTTCTGTTTCTGGAGAAATAACAAAAAAAGAGCTGTGGAACTTGAACCTGGGTCTTTTGGTTGACAGTCCACTACACTAACCACAAGGCTATTCCTCTGACTGGGTTGGTACTCTATTCAAATTGGCCACAATATATGCAGCAGACTTAGATCCTGGTTTTCCTTTCTAGTTTCACTTTCAGGGAAGAGGGAGGAGGGCAGCAACTACTGGAGGATTAAGAGGGGTTATACCTTAATCCCACTAGTGGTCAGATGCTCAATTAGAACAACTTTTTGTAGCTTGGAAATTACTAAAACAGGTCTAGATTAAAAAAAAAAAAGCATCTATCTTTTTAGATATGGACATTTCTTCCCATTTGAAATCCCTGTTGAACATCCTACTTTTGGATCCCTCCCTAGTCTCGCCCAAAACACACCCACAACATGCCCTCTTCCTTTCTGGATGAACTGTGGTGTGAAATGTCCAAATTCTGACTTTCAAAAATCAGGATTTGGATGTTTTTAGCAGACGACCCTTTTTTTTTTTTTTTTGGCTTTTTAAGACGTCCATCTGCTTTGAAAATGAACACCATAATGTTGTGTGATTTCGAGTGTACAATTAATTTTAACTTCTATTTTCTTCCTTTGTATTGTATTTATTAATTTATAGATGGCATTTATAAACCCCTCCTCCGAACCAAAATCTATTTGCAGCCCTGTATGATGCTAAACTCAATAACAAAAGATAGACAAAATAATATGAGTAACAAAATACAAAAAACAGAAGCAAAATTTAAAGAATGATAAAACCAAAATTTTGTTGATGGGTAATTTGTACCTGTGCCAAACATGGACTTGTGTTTTTCAATGATTACATTGTTGCACTTCATTTCTAAAGTATTTTTCTCTAGTTTAATAAAGAGATATAGAAAAGATGGAAACCAATCTCTGCTTTTTTTTTTATGCCAACAAGTTCAAAACAAGAGTACAAAACAAATTTTCAAATTTTCAAACTTACAAACCCCATCCCCTTCCCATCTCTTCCCTCCCACCTTCCTGATAACAGCAAGGTAAATTAAACAGTGCATGCCGCTAGAGAAAGATAAAGTCTGTGGTGTTACAAACAGATCATACGTTTAATAGCCTACTCTGTGCAGAGTGGGGCAATGTGAGTTAAAAAGGTTCCCAAAGGTCTTGGAATGCTTGTCCTTTGATGGCGTTAAAATGTTCAGTTTGAAGACATTCCAAATGTAATTGGTCAATCAGATAACTATGCCATTGTTGCAATGATGAGGTACAGGTTGAAATCAAAAATACAAGAAAGTTTTAATATCAAACAATATTTAGCGAGAATAAAAACCTCATGGCACTGGTTCTCCAAAAACATAATGGCCAAACAGGATAGAAAGATCTACAATGACTGTGCAGTTCCATAATGTGCATATGTAATCATGTACGTCCTTCCAGAAAGATGAGACCTGGGCACAGCTCCAAACCATTTGGCCCAAATTCACATTGGGCTACGCACATTTTGGGCATTGTCCCCAGGATGGGAAGCCTGCGTGCCTCTTTGTGAAGTATGTTGTCCACCTTTTTATGCAAAGTTGTTATAAATGTTTGTACCATTACCAGAGAAATTGCATGAGAAAGGTCTCCTGCCCATGACTTCACCAATTTAGCATAGTCCACATCTGAAGTAGTGTCCAGCAAGTATCTATGATTAAATGTTAATTGCACACTTTGTTGCGAACCCAAGGTTAATGTCTCTGCCAAGGTCTCTTATACTTCTTCTGTAAGGTCTATCCAAGTCAAAGAAGACATAAAGTGGTGGAGTTGCATATAAAAAGTAATGAGATGTTCCATTTGTAGTTATTGAAAATGCTTCACCTTGCCTTCATCTGATATCATTTGCAAAATGTACTTTATGCTCTTTGATACCCAGATGGAAATTATGCTAGGGACCTGTGCAGGAGGAAAGGCGGGGTTATTTTCATATTGACAAATATGGTGCCAGCGCCACACCTGACACCCAGTAGAAAATAGCAAGTTAGATTTATAGATCCCAGGGGGCAATGGTGAAGTGGCATGCAGAACGTGACTAATGTCAACCTGTGGGAGATCTCCCAACTCCAGCTCTGTAACTATGTAAGTATCTGTACCACGAAACCATTCATTGTGATGCCTCATTCCGCATTTTACCCCAACCACAACATGCCTTGTGAAATCTTGGTATCTTGATCATCTACAGTACATCTAAAGATAAGCTCTCTGAAATCATTATTTACATGTATAAATCTTTACACATATAAATGCTTCTAAAATGACCTTGTTAAACTAAGTTAAGCTGAAAACAGGGAACAAATTTAGGAACTAAATTTAGGAGCTCAGCTTTTTTGGAATATGGCTCTCTTGTTTATAGAGTTTTGGTTAATTGGGTGGAGGAGGACCTAGGACATGTCACAATTGCCCTAATCATGCTATTTTCATTTACTACAAACCTCTTAGGTTTTAATCTTCTGTATACGACTGTTCCCTGTTACTGTTTGCCTTTAAAGCTTCCAGGCACAAGAAGAACCACACAATTAGCTCTGTCTTTCTGACAAATTGTATCCAATCTCAATTACTCTTGCTGAATTGTCATGCTGTTGTTTGGATACCATAGATCATACCACAAAATCAAAAGTGACAAGCAATCAACCACTACTTCATCAGACCTGTGCAGATCTCAACAGAATCTTAGTCTCCTCTAATACTATATGACAGTACTTGCTGGATGTGCTTGAGCAACATCCCTAGATAATCCATAGTTTGTTTATCTGATTGCTGACAGTTTTCGCCCACTGTTTGGATATTAAATGTCTTTTTCCTTGCTAGGAGGGATTTATTTCCCTCTCGTGAACTAAAGTAACTTTACAGTGATTCATATCCCATGCTTCAAATTGATTTGCACTTCAAGATGTATATACACTGCAGGCTTCTTGGTGGGTCAATATGTCTTGGTGATTGGACAAATAAACCATTGTTTGCAGCAGACTTTCCTGTTCTTGCCTGCACACCTAGTTCCAACTTCTAACTCTTATGGCGATAACTGAGCTTCTTTCTGAAATTTCATCTTATAATTTTGTGTTAATTTTATGTTTCTCAAGTCTTCCCTGCTGGAATCCTGCTCTGGAGGTTTTCCTAGCTCTACACAATTCACAGATAAAAGACTATGAAGAGAATGGTAGATTTATTCTTATTCTTGTCTGATTTCTCTTGCAACGTTCTACTGGGTGATCTGCTTAAAGATAACTGAATGAATTATCTAGTTGTCTTTAACAATATTTTCTGTAAGATATCAGTTTATATGAGTACCAGTCAATACTGAATTTGAGAAATAAACAGATATCTTTATCTGCTTATCTATGGCCTTCTATACCTGTGGCTGACATAAACAGACCTTCTTTCACAACCTACCCTCTTTCTCCGCAACGTCCATCAAATATTGAACTATTCAGCCAAAACATATTTATTCCCCAGCCCCAAATATTGAAAAAAGGACTTATCTGGTTAACACCCAATGTTAGCTTGATAAGTCCTTTTGAATATTAACCCCATAATATTTTGCCACAAAGATGCATGCAAAATAGAACAATGATGAAAGCAGGAAAATCCATTTCTGTGATGTAAGAGAAATCTGACATTGGATCTACATTATTGGGACTTTAACCCTAATGAAATATTTTACCATGTTCAGAATGGGAGTAATTCTGTCCAGGTTACTTAAAGTTAGGTGCTTAAAGTGTGTGCGTTAAGTGTGAATTCTATAATGGCAATTAAGCAGTTAATTGTCATTATAGAACACTAGCCTAAGTCTGCATTTATGCACATAACTTAAGGCATGAGCTCTTATGCTAGCTATAGCAGGCATAAATATGCACACCTAAATGCATAACTGACAGTATTTTAAAAGCTTCTTGCGTAACTGCTTTGCATGCCCCTGTTCCTCTCTTACCCCTCCCACAGGCTTGGCCCTCTTGCATTTACACAGTAACACAGAAAATGATGGCAAAGACCTGCATGATCCATACAGTCTGCTAAAGAAGGTGGTCATAGCCACGCCCACCACTCTGTGCGGGCCCCAGTAACCCAAGCTTAAATGCTGGTTGTCAAGTCTCTATCATGCCAACCATATAGGCAATCAAACATGATGTAGTCTTGGTTATAATCATGTATCATCCCCAAGTATTGCCAACAGTATTCAACTTACTAGTCAAAATGTCTTCCCCTTCCCCTGAGCTGCACAGCACCCTCACTAGTAGCACGTGACAACACTGGAGTTGCTGAAACTTCACCTATCTTTTGCCATTTGCAGGACACAGACTGCAGAGGTCTTTCAGCATTGGCCTCAGTTCCTCATGTTGGATTTGGCTAAACTTCTTTCAGTCTTTTTCCATTTGTAGGATACAGACCGTAGAAATCTATCCGATATTGGCCTCAGTTTCCCCAAGCTGGATTTGGCTAATCTTTCAGTCTTTTGCTATTTATGGGACACAGCCTCAACTTCCACTACTCTTGCCCCAAATAACACCTCAATAGCCATGTTGTGTTTCCATCTTTTTATTTAGGCATCCCCTGTGTCTATCCCATGCATTTTTTGAATTCACTCAATGTTTTTTATTCTACCACCTCTCCTGGAAGGGCATGCCAGGTGTCTACTACCCTCTCTGTGAAAAAGTATTTCTGATGTTACTCCTAATTATACCTCCCTGCAACCTCCATCCATGTCCTCTAGTTCTACCACCCCTATGACTCTGAAGGTGGTTTGTTTGAATATTAATACCTTTCAAACACTTAAATGTCTGTATCATATCACCTCTCTCTTTCCTTTTATCTAGCATATACATATTCAAATCATCTGGTCTCGTATGTCTTATGGCACATACCCTGTACCATTTTTGTCATCTTCCTCTGAACCACCTCATCTTTTTATGTCCTTGAAGAGATACGGCCTCCAAAACTGGATACAATACTCCAAGTGAGGCCTCACCAACAACTTGTACAGGGGTATCAATATCTCCTTTTTTATGCTGTTTATTCCTCTGTCTATGCAGCATAGCATTCTTCAGGCAACAGCCACCACCTTGTCACATTGTTTTGCTTCCTTGAGATCCTCAGACACAATCACCCCGAGGTCTCTCTCCTGATCTGTGCATGTCAGTCTCTCACTCCCTAGCACGCACTGCTGTTTTGGATTTCTACACCCCAAGTGCATCACTGTGCACTTCTTTGCATTAAATTTTAACTGCCAAACATTCAACCATTCTTCTGATTTTTGTAGATCTCTACTCATTTGCCCACTCCCTCCAAGGAGTCCACTTGTTGCAAATCTTGGTGTCATCCACAAAAAGGCAAGCTTTTCCTTCTAACCCTTCAGCAATGTCTCTCACTGAGGCATTCCACTACTTATATTTCTATCCTCTGAGTAGACTTCATTTATCACCACCCTCTGTCATCTGAGAGTCAACCAGTTCCCAATCCGGCTCACCACTATATGGCCTAAATTTATCCCACTGAGTTTATATGAGGGATAGTGTAAAAGGCCTTACAGAAATCCATGTAGACTACAACTGGCACATGTTCTTTATCCAATTCTCTGGTCACTCAGTCAAACATCAGATTCGTTTGGCACAATTTTCCTTTGGTGAAACTGTGTTGCTTTTGATCTTGTAAACCATTGGATTCCAGGAAAATCACTATTCCTTCCTTGAGCAGTGCCTCCATTACCTTTCCAACCACTTACCAGCCTATAGTTTCCCACTTCTCTGTCTCCACTTTTGTGAAGAGGCACCACATCCTCTCTGCTTCAGTCCCCTGGAGGTTTCCCCATCTCCAAGGATTTATTAAACAAATCTTTAAGAGGACCCACCAGAACTTCTCTGAGCCTAACATAACATCTCAACAGCAATGTTATGTTTCCATCCTCTTTCTATTTAGACATCCCTTGTGTCTATCCCACACATTTTTGAATTTGTTCACCATTAGCGGAGGAGTGGCCTAGTCGTTAGGGTGGTGGACTTTGGTCCTGGGGAACTGAGGAACTGTTTGATTCCCACTTCAGGCACAGGCAGCTCCTTGTGACTCTGGGCAAGTCACTTAACCCTCCATTGCCCCATGTAAGCTGCATTGAGCCTGCCATGAGTGGGAAAGCACGGGGTACAAATATAACAAAAATAAATACAATTAAATGCTATAGAACTTAGCTGCTGCCATTATAGAATAGTGCCTAAATGCAGTTATAACTGCAAATTAGGGCTGGTTAGTGCTAATTAGCTCTAATAATCACTGATTATTATTGGTTAGTATCAATTAGCACCTAATTAAGAATTAAGTTACACACGTAATAGGCAGTATTTTATTTGCATATGCACATTTGCACACTAACACCCTAATTCTATATATAATGCTCAAAATTGTGTGCACAAATATGGGCATGCACCCAATTTGTGCATACAGTTTAATTACTTAATAAGCCAATTGGTGCCAATAATTGGGTGCTAATTGGCAATAATTGGAATTATGCATGCATCTTTTTAGTTGCTATTTTGTAAAGATGTGTCCATAAATTTTTTCTGTGTGAATCCAAAAAGGGGTATGACCAGGGGAGGGGAATGGGTGGGTCAGGGGTATTTCTAAGATTTGCATGCAATGTTATAGAATTTGGGGGGGGGGGGGGGGGAATCCATGCTTTATTTAGTTGTGGGGATTTACACCTGGGTTCAGTTGATTTAAATCTTCACACCTAAAATTGTGTGGACATTCTGGCACTATAAACGGTGCCCAACTTTGAGTGCACTTGATAGAATACTGCTTAGTGTGTATTTTTTTGGCACCCAAAGGTGGGCACCATTTACAGAATTGAATCCTAACCGCAAAAATATGTGCCCAAGATTACAGAATGAGGGGGCATATGCTTGCTTGCTAATTGACCTTCAGACAATTCAAATTCAAGATGAGATTTTTTAAATACTTTACTAAATATGTAAACATAGACCATGATAATAACATAGGAATATAGTAAATGATGGATCACTTGGTCCATCTAGTTAATCAGGTCTAGCAGAGTCTTCCTTTCTGATTCTGAAGCATTGTAGGAAGGTGGCCATAAAGTATAAATGTAGTACTTAATCAAACCTCACGACCCCGTCTTTCTCACGTCTTTAATTCAGCCCCTGAACTCTCATTCTAGCATCATCCCCCATATCTGTCCTAACCATGCCTAGATTCTGCTATAATTCTGTCCTCCACTGCTTCCTTTGGTAAGCTATTTTATACGGTGTCTTTCTCTTTTATTCTTATAAATTCAGCACTTAACCCAACACTCAGTCCTTCCTCTATTTCTTACCACCTCGTTTTGTAGCAAGCAACAGATACCAAAATCTGTGAGGCTGTTTTCTAAAAACATCTGCCTCCTCATGCTCATTGATGGTTTATTTTAGCTACGGTTACTTCTTCCAAGTCATCTCAGCCTTCTTGTTGCAACTGTACCAGTGTTGTTAGGATTGTACCGATGGTTGATAAACAGCATCTATCCATTCCCTTTCCTGTTGCAACTGTACGGAGCCTATTTGCTTTCTACAGTTACACTTGTTTTACTGCAGCTAAGAATCCTCTGGGCTTACCCATGATTACATGAGTATTATTTTAGATGAAAGTGCACATTTCTAACTATTCACAGAACAACTGAGTTAAATAGATTTTTAATGAACTGGGACTGGCTAGTCTTTATTCAGATTGTCTTCAGTCTTTCCCCAATTAGATTTTGATAAATCAGAATCACCCCACCATCTAATTCAGTTGGACTTTGGATTTAATCTGAATTATTTCTTTTCCATTCCTAGTGCCAACAGTTGAAACCTAACCATAAAATTCAAATTATAAAATGATCGTACAATGGAACAGCTTTGAATGAGAGTGGTATGTCAGTTTAGCTACATCTACGATATATTGCCTCTTTTAATAAAGTGTGCTAAATATTTAATGAAGGAATTAGTGCATGCTGTCAGCAAATATCTACACTAAGGGGGTCTTTTACTAAGCCATGGTCGCATTTTTAGCTTGCGGTAGAAATCAGCTGGCAGTAAACGCTGAGACGCCCATAGGGATATAATGCTATATTGGAGAAACAAGCCAGATGCTTAAGAAGAGATTTAATTTACATAGACATCATATGAAAAATGCCAACCAAGATGTCACCTCTGTGGGGCAGCACTCTACAAAACCAGAACACTGTATCAATGATTTTATGGGGAGAATACTACAAGAAAAATGTAAGACAATCCAGGAACGTAAGACCTTTGAAGTCAGAATGATTAAATATTTTGACATCCACCAGACAGGACTTAACAAAGATCTGGGTTTTCTAGCCTATTATAAACCATAAAATTCTACTGCTTTGTCACCTTCTTATCACCATGCATATCTCCCTGTCCCTCATCCACCCAGCTCTCCCTGTCTCTCATCTAACCCACCCCACCCTCATCCTGTGAGACTGTCACTGGAATTCTTTGATGTTTCACTTATATATACAGTTATTTATCAACATTTGCTTATTTCCAATCTGATGAAGAAAGGTTACCTTCGAAAGCTAATCAAAAAATGTATTAAGTTAGTCCAATAAAAAGGTATCATCTTATTTTCCTTTCTATGTTTTATTTTCATTTATTTCTATTAAATTAACATCCAAAGATAAACGTTAATGTTATGATTGGGGTCTGAACCCCTCTCAAACTTACCTCTTTCCTGGGGGTCAGCTTCTTAGCTGGCTTCTGTTTCTTTTCTCTGTCCTTTCTGAGCTGGCTCTGTCTCTCTGTGCTGGCAGCTTCCAGCAGCATGGGGTTAATTGTTTTACTTTACTACTGCACCTGTGTGTGTGTGTTGCCTGAGTTGCTCTACCTCTCTTTGGGTGTACTGGCTTCAAGTGCTTCACGGTTTTGCATTGGTGTGGGTTGGGCCTCTCTGGGTCAGTGTGCTTTTGCCTAGGTCTAGGGAGTGTGACATCATCAGGGAGGGCCTTGATAAGGAAGTGGTGTTGTTTCCTTCAGAGCCTTTTGCAACAGTGGTGTTTGCTTTAGGTAGGGTGGTGCAGTGTGCACTTCTGACTTTGTGTCTAGTTTCCCTGCTTGCTTTTGCTGAGGACCAGGTTAGTGTTAGTGCAGTGTGCACTGGTGACTGTGTGTTTAGCTTTCCTGCTTTTCCCTTATGGTTCCCCTGCTTTTCCCTCTTGGTTTTGGAAGCATTGCTGTGTGTAGGGCTTTGGAAGCTCTGTTGCTGATAGAAGTACTTCAGGGTTTGGTGTTGTTAGGAACACTGCAGAGTTTGCTGTTAGAAGTACTTCTGGTGTTTGTGCTATTGGGAGCATTGCAGTCTTTGCTGTTGGTGTTTGGTGATTTAGAATCACTTTTGGCTTATTTGTTAGCTTCCCTTCTTTTTCCTTGTGGCTCCCCTGTCTTCCCTTTCAGTGCTAGGAGCTCTTCTGGTTGCTTGCCAGAGTAGTGCTTGGGAAGCACCTTGTTAGTTGTATCTAGCTTGCTAGAGCAGTGCTTAGGTAGCTTGTTAGTTTTGTGTTTAGCTTATTAGTGTAGAGCTCTGCTAGTAGCTTGGTGCTTAGTAGCACCTGTGTTAGCTTTGTGTTTAGTTCCCTGCTCTGTTAGTTTAGGGCTTAGGAAGTCCCTTTCTTGAGCAGGGATTAGGAGCTCCTGTTTAGTATAGGGCTTAGGAAGTCCTTTTGTCAGTTTTCTGTTAGGAACACTCCTGCTGGATTAGGGCTTGGGAGCACGTAGATCAGTTTAGGTTTAGGAGCACTTCTGTTTTCAGTCCTGGTCCCTATGTCATCCGGTATCCAGTAAGTCCTGTCGGCTACTCGAACCCAGGAGCTCAACTTCTGGGGGGCTTAGTAGCTAAGTGCAGGTGAAGCTGTGTGGACCAGTCCGGTGTGCTCCAGTCCAGTGTTCCAGTCCTGTGTCCTCCAGTCCGGGGGATTCCAGTCCATGTGTTCCGGCTCGCTGGGCGGTGCCTGCAGTCCCTGCCGGTGCCGGTGTGCTTGCCCAGTGTTGGTTGCTGGGTTTTGCCTGCTGCTGTCGCTCCTCGTCAGCAGCCCAAGGGCTCACGTTTGCTCCAGAGCCCGGCCCCGCGGGCTCTGAACCTGAGAACCTGACAGTTAATATATCTATTGCATTTTATATGTACTTTGCTGATCTATGCCTTAACTACTGCCATGGTGAAGCATATAATAAGAATAAAGTATTACTACTTATTTACCTTTCGGTATCTTCTTTTGGCACCTTCTCCTGTTAAACTTCATTTAGAAGCTTCTCATTCTTCTGTTTTCTACTATGTGACCCCTGCATTGTGAGATGAACTGCCAGTGGATCTTCAATTGGAGTCGTCATCCAAAAACCTTAGGCATATGGAGAAAGCTTTTGCATGAAAAAATCTCTGATGAATTTCTATGCTTTTTTTTTTCCTGGAGACTCTTGTATGTTTGTTTTCCCTTCCTTATGTGTTTAATATTTTTGTTGTGCTCTATTGGATTATGTTGTTCTATGCATTTCTCTCCTTTTGGTTTTGTTTGATGTTGTCTTATTGTGTTTTTTTAATTTTTATTGTTTTTTAACATAGTTCATAGTAATAAAAACAATATGGCATTTGGGGTTTCCTTTTACCCTCATCGGTGAAGGTCTTGTGATTTTTATGGTCTGTTGTTAAGTTTTCAAAAGCAGGAACTAGGTTAGTAAGCCCTTGGGCCACTGCCGAGGAGCGGCAGTGGCAGGCAAAACCACCCCACACCAGGAACAAGACAGAACTCAAATGGGAACAGCAAGACGTCACCTGCACTAGTCACCCTTTCCCAGGAGTTGAGCCCCTGGCTGCAGGCAGCCGACAGGACTTACAGGACAGGGTAGGAACTGGAAGCCTCAAGCAGCCACTAAAACAGGGAACAAACACTGACAAACACGAGACAGAACTGAAAGCTGCCAAGCAGCCACTGAATAAGAAACACAGACAAACAGAAACTAAACACAAAAGACAGACAAGGAACAAGTCTAGGAAACAAACAATAACCCTAAGCTAAGCTATACACAGACTAACTAGCATCAGACAAGGAACTAGAATAAAAACCAAGCTAGGCAGAAGTGCAACAAGCACCAACAAACCACGGCCTTAGGCAATGCAAAGGCAAAGGAGAGAGTTTCCAAATGGCTAATAAGCCCAGCAGCAGCTGAGATTCAGCTACAGCAATCACCAGGCAGCTACAGGTGCTGTGCAGGCTCAAACAAGACAAGCAAGTCTGGCAGGCCGAAAGATCTGGACTGGACTGGGCTGAAGTCTGGAATGGGAAACAGCACACAGACAATCCAATGCAGCCACCAGGCCTGGCCACCAGGGGGCGAGATGACTGAGAGCCTGAAACCAGGGCACGACCGTGACAGGCACACTGAGGACATAATCTATAATTCCACATGCAATTTTTTGGAATGCCCCTGACATGCCCATGGCCACACCCCATTTGAGTTACTCATTAGTAGAGTTAGGCGCTCCCTATATAGTGTGCCTAGTCTTCTGTGAAATGTGCATGTAATGTTCATAATGTGCAACTGCGAGGGGGGCATGGACCTGGGAAGGGCTTAGTGAGTAAGGGGCATTATTTATTTATTTATTACATTTGTACCCCGCTCTTTCCCACATATAGCAGGTTCAGTGCTGCTTACATTGTAAAAGAAAGCATCTTACATGGTAAAGAATACAGTAAAAACAAGGAAATGTAGGAACAGTATTATAAATTGTGATGATCATAACTACTTATCTTACGATTAGGTGCGAACGCTTACACTAGCCTAATGTTAGGCATGTAACTGCAGACTCACAATAGTATTCTATAGAGGCAATTGCCAATGTAGAATGTCTTCTTTTTGTGTATCATCCCAGGGTCCAACTTTAGGCAATTTTATAAAGACAAGAGTACAAGTCGTACAGTAGGAGAATACATATAGCTACTGCATACTCCTGCATGTTTAGTTTTGCAAGGTTATGCACAGTAAAGTACATAAATAGTTTCTTGTTTTAAAAAAAGTCTTCATTTTTTAAAAATTCTTTAGAGTACAACAATAAAATGAACATATACTCCGATACTGGAGATTAAAGTAATGAAAATCTCTCCAGGCAGATTAGGTAATTGCAGTTATCTTAGAAGCATGGTATTTAATAAGACAAACCAATGAACATCCAAGGTGCTTCATCCCTTGGAAGTCATTTTACATCTGTTTCATTAGGAGAAATAGAGAGTATAGTGAGGAAAAACCCTATCTTCATTGTTCAGGAAAGAGAAAGTCCAATTATCTCCATAAAATAAATTAAATATTTAAACATTTTCTTTACTCTTACATTTTTGAAAAGAATATTGTTCAAAGTAAGGTTACTTAAGGTATAGCTCACTAGGATTTCCCTCCTTAGACACTGAATGGGAGAAAAAACAAGTGAAGTGATCCATGAAGCCTGAGTTTGCATAGCTCATGTAGAGTCTCATGTACAACGTGACTACATAAAAGTGTGTTTCACATGAGAAAAGCACAGAGCACATGGAAGCCCCCCAACACGGACTTACTGCTCGCTATTCTGGAACTACCGCTGGGCTACCGCAGGAGCCCGGAGGTGGTCCCTACCCCTGCACATGCCATTTTTGATACTACAAAAATATGTTCTATTTTTGTAGTGCTGGTGCTTATCCGGTGGTAATCGGCGCTGCCCGGTTACCACCGGGTTAGCACGGGAGCCCTTACCATCTCCTCAATGGGTGGTGGTAAGTGCTCCTCCCCCCGAAATGGCCACACGGCAAGTGGTTCACTTGCCACACAGCCATTTCATTTTGACCAAAAAAGACAGCCTTTTACCCACTGTGGTAAAAGGGGGCCTCAGCGCGAGTCAAAAAAATAAGCTGATGCTACCGCAGGCCCACTTTTACTACAGCTTAGTAAAAGGACCTCCTAGAAACTAGTAATGTACAAGCGTTTCAAACAACATAAGAAATGTCAACACCATATTGTTTCATGTAATTTACAAATGAAAAGGAGCATAAAAAAAACATGCTGCCAGAAATTCCGCCCATGGCATTATGCAGCCGCTCAAAGCTATGGGCTGACTCGACTCCGGATATTTATTTATTTATTTATTTATTTATTTATTTATTTATTTATTCATGACATGTATACCCCACTTTAGCCTGAAATAGACTCAATGTAGTTTACAAACAAACAATAACTGAATAAAACATAATAATATACAGAATATAACACAAATTACAATAACTTCAAGAAGCAAATTAATGCATGTGCAGTAAGTAACCAAGGATTTAGACTATCTCAAGGACAAACACATAAGTAAGGGTGGATAGGTGAGAGCATAATTAGGCAGGACTAGATGGAAAAAAAAGGATGAAACGAAATTAAGAAAATGATGTGGGTAAAGTTCAAATAGAGTTCTTTGTAGGCCAGACTGAAGAAATGTGTTTTTAGAAGACTTCTGAAAGTTAGGTAATCATCTGTAACCTTGATTGATTTAACCTTGAAGAGAATTCCAAATTTTGGTGCCTTGATAGGAGAAATTAGAGTGAATTGTTTTATATATCACATTTTTACAGATAGGGAATTGTAAGACAAGATATTCTCTAGATGACAAAACAGCATTACGAAGGGGTAATTCAATAAGATTATTCATATATGATGGGGCCTGACCAAACAGGATTTGGTGAATGAAAATGCATAATTTGAAATATATTCTCTCTCTTATTGGTAACCAATGTAGCTCATTTAAAAGAGGAGTGGCTTTGGTGAAGTGACAAGATCTACATATAAGACAAGCATCAGAATTTGAGCTGTTTGTAATTTTTTCTCAGAGCATTGAATATGGGACTGGTGCTAGACAAGATGGGGCCCAGGGCAGACGCTAGGGAAAGGGCCCCAAAGTTTGCCTTCAGATTGTCCCTCTTTCAACTTTAGGCAGGTTTGGAGCTCCCAGTGACATGGGGGCCCAGGTCAATTGCCCTGTTTTCCCAACCCTAATGCCAGCCCTGATTGAATATCTGGGTATCATTGGCCACCGAGAAGTTAATCTGGCACAGTCAGTATTCAGACCGGTGCCTAACTTTATCATATAAAGTTAGGACAGCCTTTTTGCTGTCCTAACTTTATGCGGTTACTTAGCTGGTTAGTAGACTGAAAATCAGGTCTTGTCTAGTGACTTGCGGTTATTTTACCCTTAGTGGGGATTTTAACCCCTCCCTTTCAATCTAGTCATAGATAGGCAATCCTTTCTGCTTATGTTTATTTATGCTTATGCTGCTTTTCTATAGGAAATAATCAAAGCAATTTACAATCAAAGTTCATTCTTACAGGAAAGAAACTACAACCCACAGTATAGGAAAGGAAAGAAAAGAGCATCAAAAAGAATCAAGGAACAAAGATACAGGAATTCACTGCAAATACTTACACCTACCGACTCACGGAACTGCCAAAAGCAGGGAGAAAAGGTAAGCTTATAGGGTCGCTCTGAACTTCAAGTAAGAACACTCAGATCACAATGGGAGAGGAAGGGAATTCTAGAGATGGGGGTGGGGATACAGTAAAAAGCATATCTGGTAGAATCAAGACAGATGATGATCTGCAGAGAGAATAAAAGGATCTTGTGGAGGTGTAGGGTATTACTAGGGAAGACAATAAAGAGGACATCCAGTATAAAGTAATTTATCTGTAAGCAGTATGAGGCTTTCAAAGTCTTAAATAACTCTACAGTCCTTTATGCAAACTGTAGAGCTAGTTGACTCCTGACATTTACAGCATCTGAAAGGTAAGATATTTACTTTTTACTCTTCTCTACACTATACGTACTCAAGAGTTGATGATTTTTGGTACTAAGAATTTACATCCTTTTGTTATGTCTGAGTGTGTGCCGAATGCCCGAGTTGTTTACATCCTTTTGTTACTACTACAGAGATCTGTAATATAACCATTTCTGACCATGCTGCTATCTGTTTAGGTTTGTCAGATTACCTCACTTCCTTGTGTTCTCGTCAGTGGAGACTGAACCCTAGGCTTCTTTAAGACAAGACACTTTTGGGCCCTTTTACTAAGGTGTGCCCAAAAGTGGCCTGCACTGTTGTAGTAGCAGCATGTTTTGGATGTTCGCTGGCCCATTTCCTGAGCGCGCCTGAAAAAAAGGGGATTTTTTTTAATGTGCCGGAAAATGGACGTGCGGCAAAATGAAAACCAGTGCACTTCCATTTTTGGCTTGAGACCTTAATGCCACCCATTGACTTAGTGGTAAAGTCTCACGTGCTAACCAGGTGGTAACCATGCAGTGGGTTTCAACTGCCAGTTAAGAGCCCCACAGTAGAAAATATTTTCTACCGGATGTTTTGGGCACATGCCAAAAATGGAATTACCGCCAAGGGTACACGGTAGCCGGGTGGTAGTGCCAATTTGATGCATGTTGGACCCTCATAGGAGCCTATCCTGCTTATTTTCAAAGGAGAAGGCCGGCCATCTTCCGATACAAATCGGGAGATGGCCGGCCTTCTCCTAATGCCGGCCAAATCGGTATAATCAAAAGCCAATTTTGTCTTGCTTCAACTGCTTTCCGTCGCAGGGCCGGCCAAAGTTCAAGGGGGCGTGTTGGCAGTGTACCGAAGGCGGGATGGGGGATGGTTAACAGATGGCCGGCCTCGGCCAATTATGGAAAAAAGATGGCCGGCCATGACAAGCATTTGGCAGACTTTACTTGGTCCCTTTTTGTTCATGATCAAGCCTCGAAAAGGTGCCCGAACTTACCAGATGACCACGGGAGGAAATTGGGGATCACCTCCCCTTACTCCCCCAGTGGTCACCAACACCCTCCCACCCCCCAAAAAATGTTTAATACATTTTTTGCCAGCCTCTATACCAGACTCAAATGTCATACCCAGCTCCATGACAGCAGTATTCAGGTCCATGGAGCAGTTTTTAGTGGGTGCAGTGCACTTCAGGCAGGCGGACCCAGGCCCATCCCCCCCACCTGTTACACTTGTGGTGGTAAATGTGTGCCCTCCAACCCCCCCAAAACCTACTGTACCCACATGTAGGTGCCCCCCTTCACCCCTTAGGGCTATGGTAGTTTTGTACAGTTGTGGGTAGTGGGTTTTGGGGGGCTCCGCACTCAAGGTAAGGGAGCTATGCACCTGGGAGCAATTTGTGAAGTCCACTGCAGTGCCCCCTAGGTTGCCTGGTTGGTGTTCTGGCATGTGAGGGGGACCACTGCACTATAAATGCTGGCTCCTCCCACGACCAAATGCATTGGATTTGGTCAAGTTTGAGATGGCCGCCATTAGTTTCCATTATCGGCAAAAACCAATGGCGGCCATTTCTAACACCGGCGTTCTCTAAGGCCGGCCCAAATGTTGAGATTTGTCCAGCCCCGAACATATTATTGAAATGAAAGATGGCCAACCATCTTGTTTCAATAATGCAGCTGGGTACGCCGCTTGACGGGGCTGGCGTTAGAGATGGCCGTCCTTATAGATGGCCGGCCCCATTAGATTATGCCCCTGAGGACTAATTGTGTTTAAATCAAATATCAATGTCTGCTCTTCTTGTAGCAAACATTTGTCAAAATTACCTCCTCTCCACTTCTTAGTGAAGGTCTTGAACCCAAAAACACGTAAATCTGCTGTGGTGTGATTAGCTGTGTACCAGTGTTGAACAAGAGGTGCAGTTTCTACTTTCCTTGTGATGCAGCTTTTGTACTCTGTGATATGCCCTCTGGCCGAAAAACAACGTTGTGTCGAGTCAGTTTGATTTTCAATAAACTCTGCTTTATTCAATCACTTCACTGGTCCTGTCTTTGGATAGCCTGGTTCTGACCCACTTCCCTCTTTGTCTTGACATGGTACTGTCAGCTAGAGGCCAATAAAATACAATTAGTAGTCCCTGTCTTGGGTTCAAGTCCCTTCTGTTCTCCAATTGGCTATACAAAACATTGGAGCACACGTTGGTCAAGTTTCTTTGGAATAATAAGACATCCAGAATTGTACTATGTAAACTGAAGCAAACTAAGAGTCTCTTTTACAAAAGGATGGTAGGGGTAGCGCTGGCTTGGCGTAGGACAATTCGGTCCTACCGCCAGGATCCAGGGGAGCCTGGCAGTAGTTCCAATTCCCACCATATGCCAATTCTGGTGCTAGAAAACATTTTTTAATTTTCTAGTGCCAGGGGCATACCCGGAGTTAATCGCCAGGCTACCATTAGAGCCCCTATTGCCTTCTGAATAGGAAGCAGTACGGGCTTCCCCAGGAAATGGCCACACAACAAGTGTTTAACTTACTGCATGCCCATTTCCTTCCTAAAAAGAAAAAGAAGCATTTTACCAGCGGCGATAAAAGGGGGCCTCGGTGCGCAACAAACCCACGCGCTGATGCCACCACAGGGCCTCTTTTACTGCTGTTTGGTAAAAGAACCCTAAGTCATTTGGTGGTATGAATTTTCCAACTTCTATCATTGCAGTTTGGCTTTTATTCTCCATATGGGGAGTGCCTGGTTGCAAGAATGAAATGCTGAAGATAAGCTGGTTTGGTTGCTGTTGAAGGAGACTATCCTTGTCCTTATCCTTTTGCAAATCACCCCTAGTATGTATATATATATATATATATATATATCTTTGATATTTAAAGACATTTTTGTGGTTGGCTCAAACATTGAGGCTTTCGGTGTATTATAGGTTAAGTTGGTCCTTCTTGAGCTTATTTTTTTTTTACAAATGCCTGTCTAGCAAAATGGCTCTGTTATAATAAATAAATAAAGCTCCAGTCTCTTGGAGGGGTTGGTAAGAAAAAGGTGTGTGGTCTTTTGTCCAGATGGAAATGAATGCTAAATATGAAGAGGAGTGGAGCCGAAACAGCAGCAAAATTTAAAGCCTAGACACATCAGATAAACTTATCATGAGAACCATTGAATCTCTTATAGCCTGCAGCTATTTCAAATCCGAGCTCTACATAGTTGTATCAATTATTTGCCTCTATGACTACAGCATAACTTCAGAACAGCTTACACACCATAAATATAGTTATTAACACTACTTCAAAACAAAATATGATTCAATGACCATTTAGCTTTCAACCACTAGCGTGGAAACAGTGCTGTATCTAAAAAACTCCCGATGCCTGCTGCTCTTTACTAATGTTTTGGTCAATTTGACCTGCATTGGGAGATCAAACCACGGTCAAAAAGCCAAATTCAAAACCCGCTTCTGTATCACCAAGCGGCAAGTCTGGCGGTAACTGACAAAAGACGTCTGCCCAATGTGTGTTGGTGGTCAAAACAGGATGCTAGGAACTATTAGGAAATGGATGCAAAATAAGACCAAGAATATTATAATGCCTCTATCACTCCATGGTGAGACCTTACCTTGAGTATTACATTCAATTCTGGCTGCCATATCTCAAATAAGATATTACGGAATTAGAAAATGTTCAAAGAAAAGCGACCAAAATGATAAAGGGGATGGAACTCCTCCCATATGAGGAAAGGCTAAAGAGGTTAGGGCTCATCAGCTTGGAAAAGAGGTGACCAAGGGAGGATATGCAAACTATTGAAGACCCATCTCTTTAACAAGGCATACCACAAAGATCAACAAATGTGAACTCCTACACATATATCCAGTACTGCCTCAAGATATTTGCTTGTTATACTATTATCATGCTTTATCATTATCATGTTTACCCAAGATTTTTTGCAATACTAAACGTCTATTTTCTTATAAATTTCCACTATTCATGATGTATTGTAAGCCACATTGAGCCTGCAAAGAGGTGGGAAAATGTGGGATAGAAATGCAATAAATAAATAAATGATCCTGAATGGTGTAGAATAGGTAGAAGTGAATCAATTTTTCACTTTCAAAAAGTACAAAGACTAGGGAACACTTTTAAAACAAATAGGAGGAAATATTATTATCACTAATATAGTTAGGCTCTGGAACTCACTGCCAGAGGATGTAGTCACAACAATTAGTGTATCTGGGTTTTAAAAAAAATTAGACAAGTTCCTGGAGGAAACGTCCATGGTCTGTTATTGAGATGGATATGGGGGAAGAAGCCACTGCTTGTCCTGGGATTGGTAGCATGGAATGTTGCTACTAATTGGGATTCTGCCAGGTTCTTGTGACCTGGATTGGCTACTGTTGGAAACAGGATACTGGGCTAGATGGACCATTGATCTGACCCAGTATGGCTATTCTTATGTTCTTATGCTTTTCCTATTGATAAAGAATGTGAAACTCCAGTTTGAAATCGGAAGCTACAGCGGTATTTCTCCATTACTGTAGAAATAGGAAAACAGCTACTAGGGTCTGAATTCTACTGCATTTTCAGATTTTCTGCAGATGGTTGGGAAATCCCTCTGAATTTTACTGGTAGATGTGTAAGTTTGAAAAAAAGTGGGAAATCTGAAGTGGGTCTGTGAGCTCCTCAAAATCTGCTTTGACATTTTTTAGAAAAAACAAAAGAAAGATTTCCACATTCATGTTAGAATTCTTAAAAACAAAAATAACAAACACAAATAGGAGATAAATTAGCACAAATGTGAAACAATTTTCCCCTCCCTCAAAGCATTTAGGGGCCCTTTTACAAAGTAGAGGTGGGGCTACCGCGTGTGTAGCACATGCCAAACCAACACTACCGTCTGGTTAGCGCATCCACCCAGTGGCAATGTTGAAGTTGACATGTGCTGTTTCCTATGGCAGAAAATATTATTCTATTTTCAACTATGGGGGGTGTTCCCAGGTGATTGGCGTTGGAGCTATATTGGCATCTGCTGCATGAGTACCACACATGTAGCGTGTGAGTCCGTACTGCTAGGTCAATGGGTGGCAGTAAGTTCTCAGGCAGAAAACAGCTGCACACTACCTTTAATTCTAGAGCACGGCCATTTACCGCCCCCATTGGTAAAAGCCTTTTTTCCCAGCCACTGTAAAAAATGACCCAGCGCATGCCAAAAACACGCACCCACACTACTGCAGGCAACATTTTACTGCAGCTTAGTAAAAAGACCCCTTGGGTTTTTTCCAGGTTATTTGAATAGTTCCAGAAACCTATTTTCAAGAAGCACATAGATTTCTAATTCCTTATTAATTCAAAGCAAACAGATTATGGCAGGTAAATGTGCATGATTGCAATATTTCACTCTGGAAAGAAGAGACAGTCCTTCTGCTTGGAATTGTTTTCCTAGAATAAATAACAATTTGTATTATGAACCATCAGCCACTTATATTGGCTGGTTCAGCTACATTATTCACAGTTTATGTGAGAATAAAATGATGCTACATTCAAATTAATCTGAATACACAGCATTTTCCTTTGCAGAGAGTGCATCAGCTACCAAGCAAATACACACACCACTCACACGCACAATGCAGACCTGGCTGTCATTTGTATATAATCTCTAGAGGCCTGCTTAGAGTCTGTATCCACGCATCAAAAACAGATTTATTGGACTATGACTGTGTGTGTTGCACAGCAAGAACCAATGTGTCTCCTCTTGGATTGATTAAAACTGTAATTGTACAGTCTCTGTGATCCAGAGAGCGAGGAGTCATTTTTCACTACGGGACATTTAACAAATGGACAGACTCTAAGTGCCAGCTCCATGGTGTCTTCTGCTGCTACTACCATCACCACATAAATTATACATAGACTTTGACCCTACTATAAATAAGGTGTCTCCTTCCAAAAAAAAAACAAAAAATCAAAAGTACACTGTTTCTAAAATAGGAAAAGGACTGCAAACAACTATTTTCTTTCCATCCAAAGGAGCTATTTTTATTTATGAAAAAATCAATATAGGAATGGCTTTGGGCAGTTAAATCAAACAGATTTTTATGGTGAGAACTCTTTTCTTGTTACAAAAAAAATTGAGTAGGCAAGTCCAGGTTATTTTCTATTTTTCATCCATATACTGAGGAAATATAAATAACTCATAGGGCCAGATATATTAAGTATTTTTCCAAGAGACATAACATTGGAACAAAACAAAACAAAAAAACTCTACATCTGTCCCTTAAGTTTCTAGTCTCCAAGATTTTTAAGTCACATGACTTGTTACACATCTGGAGTTATTAATTCCATTATTTTTATTTTTTTAACTCTGGCTAAGTATAAGGATATGGGATATCTACAAATGACGATGTAATATGTTCTTAATATTGGAGGAGAAGCCTGAAATAAACGTTGGGACATTCCTTTGTTAATATGTTAATCAACTTTAGGGAGGCCCACACATTCATCACCAGCTGAAAAACCTCCTATCTTTATTATCACAAACTGCTCAAAAAATCTCTTAAATTTGAATATGAAAAGAGACTCATCTTTCCAGTCACCCAGTAGTCTGCTGAATCTCTAGCCACTAACCATGGCCCAACTTTGGCCAAGGTTTCGACTCCTGCATCAGGGTCCGCGGTGTTCACAAACTGGGATCTGAAAAAAGAGCAAGCTCAGTTACATCGCACAATCTTCTGAATGTAACTACACTTCTTGTCCCCTTATACAGCGTCTTAATTTCAGTGCTGGGTATACTTCCATTCATCGTACCGGACACACAAGATGGCGTGGGTTTAAAAAGCCTCTGACATCACATGCCAATGTTAAGGCTCCTCCCCTCCGTTGACAGGTATACTGAGGAACCACCCACTACAACCACTATATTCTTCAAAAGAATTGATTCCATTCAATCCTTATATTTAATCTCTTTGGCTGGGTAGTTTTGAGGCGATCGATCCACCTCTGTTCTTCCTATAGCAGTGCCAATTTCCTATCACCTCCTATGAGCCTCGTTGACAACTTACGTGAAGTTTGCCCCACATATACTTTTCATGGGCAAATAATCACGTAAACAACCCAATCAGAATCACAAGAGGTTGTGTGGTGGAGTTTATAGATCTTCCCTGATTGTGGGTCAGTGAATTCATTTACCTCTAGCATGTTATCACATACACTGCAAGTACCACATTTCTTATGTCCTCCTTCGTGCAGATTCGTTATGGTCATCTTAAAAGTAACGGGCGCCAGAATCTCTTTCAGGTTCCGGCCTCTGCTAAATGCCATCCTCACTTTTAACTTTGCAAGCCCCGGTAAAGTTTGTATGTGATGTTTGAGGGGGGATTGTAAAATAATCTGCTTTTTAGTGTTTGTTGCTTGTATTTATCTTAATGTATTAATTGTTGTTTGTCTTGTATGTGACTGTGCACTAAAGTGTTCTTTTACCAAGAGAAAAAAGGGCTCTGCGCTAGCATTGGGTGCTGTTTTTCTTTCATGCCAGGGCCCTTTTTACCGCAGTGGGTAAAAAAGCCCCCAGTACACATGGTCATGCGGCAGGAAGCCCTTACTACCACCCATTGAGTTGGCGATAAGGGCTCCCTCGCTAACCTAGCAGTAACTTACCACCAGGTTATCGTCACGCAAGCCATTTCTGGGGGTTTTCTTCCCCACCCCCAAAAATGGTGTGTGCTCAAGGTGGGACTGCCACCAGTGACCGCATTGGGTTGGTGGCAGCCCTGGAAGAGTGAGTGGTAAGCCTACGTTGGGCTTACTGCTGCTCTGTAAAAGGGCCCCTGAATATTTTAACTTAGATGAGCAGCATATACAGTACATTTTTAAATATATAAATTAACAAAAAGAATGATTTGCTCATGTGATTGCTTAGTTCTTTCCTGAATAAGATATAATATCCATATTCTTCAGGCAATGGAACTTCTATAGCTGGCAACTGGAGTACCTCCATTACAGTACAGACTAGAATAACCTGGCAGACTGGATTTATTTATTTATTTGTTACATTTGTATTTCACATTTTCCCACCTTTTTGCAGGCTCAATGTGGCTTACATAGTACCGTAAACGGCGTTAGCTGATTCCGGTATGAACAAGGTGATATTGAGGTACATGTATGGTAAAGACCATTGGGGGGGAACCTAGAGAAGCAGAGGAAGGATTAAGATATGTCCAGTTACGGTCTTTGATTACGTTATGTCGCTGGTATCCCTTGATGAGTCAATAAGCCTTTATTGGTCATCATCTTCCACGTTAGAGTATTTTAAGGATGTGCACTGAGGAAAAAAAGTTTGGTTCATTTTCAAAATGTAAAATGAACACTTGGCTTCTTTCCTTATTTATGGGGAGGGGGGGGGTTCAGTTCCATTCACACATTTTTAAATGACTTTTTTACAGCACATTAGGACTTTTACAAACAAAGATCATTTGTGCACATGCTAATTCATAGGTTAATCACTGTACAATCAAATTGGTGAGCAGAAAAAAATGTTATAGTACCAAAATAAACCAAATGCATTTATTTATTTTTATTTTATCTATTTATTATGAACATTTATATCCCACATAATCCCACCAAGGCAGGCTATATGTGGCTTACAACGCTAGAGTAAGAGTACAATACAATAAACCAAATGCATGCTAATCAATGCACATCCCTGCGATGTTTCATGATACCCAGCAGCTTTGAAAGGAAGAAAGAGGAATGTAATATCTTAGCGTTCAACCTGGCTGGATCACTAAATCCTAGCATAAATGAATCCCCACTTCAACAGCAAAATATTGTCCTTCCATAGAACTTCCCTCCCCCAACCATACCTGGAGGTCTTGCACCCTCAACCATACCTGGAGGTCTTGCCATCCTATACTGTAGTAAGTGGCAACAGCGGCCCCTCCTTGCTGCTACCCAGATCAGCACTTCCTTCAAAACAGTGTCTGTCATCTAGTGGTAGTCTCACACTATTAATGCTAGGGCTCATTCATTCATATAAAGAAGGATGATTTCTAGCAGTAATACTGCAAGATTACTGCTTGCAGGCAGGCCCCATTTTGGAGGAGGCGCCGACCTGGGCAGCAGCAGGGAGGGACTGCTGCCACCGGCAGCTACAGTACAGGATTGCCAAACCCACTGTTAGATCCTGGGTGTCAGAGTCATTGGAAATAATGGAGCTACAGAAAGGCAATATTTTACTGTCAGGGGTGAAGCTTTTGTAAGGGGGCAGGATGGGAGGGAAACTTGTGGGAGGTGGATTGGAGAGTAATCTTGGTGTTGGAGACAGGATCAGAAGGTGATCTTGGTGTTATAGGGATTGGAAGGTGATCTTGCTGCTGGAGGGCAAGATCAGATGGTGATCATGGTATCAGGGAGGTGGGATTGGAGGGTGATCTTGTGTTGGGGTGTGGATCAGACGGGCAATCTTAATTTGGGGCAGGGATCAGAGGGTGATCTTGATTTGGGGCTGGGGTTCATAGGGTAATCATGATGTTGGAGGAGGCGTCAGGCACAGGAACCTGATATTGGAGGAGTAGATTGGGATGCTAAGGGTGCACTGCACTGTCACGTTACTCTTGGCAGTCATATCACCAGACTGCTGGTAGCATAGCTACACTTTCTGCCTTCTGTTCAGTTGTCATAGGTTTAGCTATGCTATTGGAAGTTGTAACAGCTAGAGTGAAGTACTGACCCGTGTGCTAGTTGTCACAGCCGGCCACACCTCCACCCGCCCATGCCACACCCAGAGACCACCCACTCCCGCACTAGGCAGGTAACATGGGATTTTTAATATAAATACTCCCTTTTTAGTGCCGTAGACAGTAGTACAGGTCTGCACTGCTATCCATAAGCTAAAAATAAAAACATGTTATCTGCTTAATGCAGCTTTGTAAAAGGACCTCAAAATATCTCCAACATTCATGTACCTCAAGTAGAAACTATATTCCAAAAAAATATGATAACAAAAATTTGTCAAATACTCATATACTTTTAGTCACAAAAATGTTTCAAAAACAAATATATCTGTTATAAAGATCAGAGGTGTCATGTCTATCAAGTCGGCGTTTTAGACCGTCAAATACTCTAACCATTTGACTCGCTCTTTAATAAAGGTATTCACTTACTCAGGAATTGATAATACTCTACAAAAATATTCACTTACTCATAAAAGGAAAATATAATAATATGGAATAGGGCCAAGTCTGATGCAAACCCTGTGCAACCGTTCTGAACATCACTGTCAAAGAATGTGAACTTTGAATCTGTTATTCAGTTCTGCTATTCTACCACTGAGTATCAATGAGTCCAAAAACCAATTTCCAAACAAAAAAATATTAGCAAATGTGTACTTATCTCAAAAAATTATGTAACTTCACACAATAAAACTCTCTGATCTTTCTGTCTCCAACAATCCTACAGCTGGCATTTCAGCACACACCAAATAGAATAATGTTTTTTGAACAGTGAGACAAATGATTAGAATGTTTTACAACTGATCTAATAAACAACACCACAGGTGATACCTTTCTCTGCTCTTTTCACAGCTATCTTTGTTTTTTAAAGTTCTTGACTCAAAAAGATTTTGGCCATTGCCTATTTTGGAGTAAAGTCAATGGGGGTCAATATTCAGAAGTCGGCGGTATCCCCGGATATTCAAAGCCGTGACCTGTGTGTGCTTCAGCTTTGACTATCCATTTATTTTTAACTCAGATAACAGATAGCCATTTATTTTATTTATTTGTTGCATTTGTATCCCACATTTTCCCACCTTTTTGCAGGTTCAATGTGGTTTACATATTACCGTTTCCGGCGTTAGCCGATTTCGGTCTGAACAAATACATGGTTTGAATGAATACAAAGTGAATTGTGGTAGAATGAGGTACATGTATGGTATGTACAATTGGGGAACTTAGAGAGGGAGAGGGGAGGAAGAGTCACGTCCATTACGGTCTTTGGTTACATTGTGTCGCAAGTGAACAGGAATTTTATGTTGGGTCGGTGGGGTATGCTCTTCTGAACAGTTCTGTCTTTAGTGCTTTCCAGAAATTTAGGTGGTTGAGCGTAGCTTTTACTGCTTTTGGCAGTGCGTTCCACAGTTGTGCGCTTAAGTAGGAAAAGCTGGATGCATAGGTGGATTTGTATTTGAGTCCTTTAATATTTAAGTTGATATTGATCACTTAAGCGCCCATGGGTTACCGAATAAAAATAGGGCAGATTTCTATACAGTTCCATTCATGTGCTAAACATGGCCACTTAACCCCAGATTCTATATAGCATGCCTAGAGATCTGTGCCAAAATTGTAGTGAATTCTATAACAATGCGCATAACTTAAGAAGCTTAGCAAGCTGACGAACGCTGTGAACAGCAATTAACAAGCAATAATGAGCACTAATTGGCACTGTTTAGAATTTAGGTGTAAAAGTCGCTAAGCATATCCTGTAATAAAGTGCGCTGAATGTCTAATGTGTACAGGCAAAGAGGGTGAAGGTTATGGGTGGGGAAATGGGCATTTTGTGGGCTTTCTGAAATTTAAACGCCTAGTTATAGAATATGCCCCAGTGTGCCTAAATCTATGTGCTGGGATTTACGCCACATTTTCATTGGTGTAAATGGATGCGCATAGGTTTTGGCGCTGAAAAATCATCTAAGCATATTCTATAATTGATGCCTAAATTTAGGCACCAATTATAGAATACGCTGTGTTGGCACGGATTTCAGCACCGGTTTTTTAGGCGCCATATAGAATCTGCCCCTTAAGGGCTGAATATCAGCACTTAAGCAGCCAAGTGCTAACTCCGCCCGCAGAACGCCCCAACATAGCTGGCTTTGTGTTTGGTGCTAATCGCAATATTCAGCAGCACTGAGCCAGTTAACTGCCGCTGAATATTAGCATGACCAAATGATTTAACTGGTGAGCGAACAGCTAAATCAATGTTTGTACGTTTGGGAAGCTTGCCAGGTGCCCTTGGCCTGGATTGGCCGCTGTCGTGGACAAGATGCTGGGCTCGATGGACCCTTGGTCTTTTCCCAGTATGGCATTACTTATGTACTTATGTACTTCGAATATTGGACCCAATATCTATAGGCAACATATCGAGATAAATAGAAATTCCTTATAGTCAAGTCAGTGCCACTTAGTACAGTTTCAGTAGCATTCCATCACATTTTCTTGATCTCTGATTGCATTTGTTTGTACTTAAAGGTCTTATTTTTGTCCATTTGTAGGAGTTATTACTGCATAATGGCAGTGAGAAACTGTGCATCTCATTTCCCAAGCTGTAAGTCATTCAGAATTCAGGCATATTTGAAACCATTAACAAATCATCACACTAAAAATAAATCTCCATACACGTGGAAGAGGAGGCCTGAAAAGCACCAAGCCCTGCACATCGTTCTAATGAGTCATAATAACAGAACATCTGTGTTAAATAACTTTGTGCTGATCTATTATGAAAATTATCATGTTCAATAGCTGGAACAAGGTTGGCATATTAAGGTCCCAATCTTATTCTGGAGATATATAGGGATAGAGCTAGGGGTCCAAAGCAAGTCAGGTGCTTTAGGAATATTATTAATTTGGATTTTGCTCACTCCTTTTTCAGTAGTGGCTCAGGGTGAGTTACATTCATGTACTCTGGATATTTCTCTGTCCCAGGAGGGCTCACAATCTAATTTTGTAGCTGAGGCAATAGAGAGATAGATGATTTGCCCATGATCACAAGGAGCAGCAGTGGGATTTGAACCAACCACCTCTGGAGTTCAAGACAGGTGCTCTAACCACTAGGCCACTCCTGTCAATATTCCGCCTGCGGTAGTCAGCATTTTGTTTAAAGGGTTGCCAGCTAAATTAACCCATGATCCCCCTCCTGACACCTGATGTAGCCCCCTCCTTCTCTTCTCCCTCCCTCCAGCCTGTGCTTTTAAGTACTTCCTCCCCCAGGAATAACCACCCAAACCCTTTCCATCTTGGTAGCACCCCCCCCCCTCGGCTCTCTAGTGGTCCAGTGGGGTGATGGGGACAGGAGTGAAGCCCATTTCCTCCTGCCCCTTGCTGCTTTGCTATTAGCAGTTGGATGGCCCCAGGCAATTTAAGTAGGCAGGATATTGCACTTTTGTAGGTCTCTTTTATTTTCCTGATTTACAGGTTATGCACTAATGTTCCCATTTGCATGTGGTAGCTGTAAAAAGTTAATGTGGCAGCACGTACTGCCTCCTATTTAGGAGGTGCTAAGCAGTCCCACATTAATGCTGTGTTATGGAAAGGGAAAGGGGATGGGATGAGATTTGATAAACCACCTTTCTTTGGTTACAATCAAAATATCTGTGGTTACAATCAAAATGGTTTACATATTATATACAGGTGTTTATTTTGTACCTGGAGCAATGTAGATTTAAGTGACTTGCTCTGAGTTACAAGGGACTGCAGTGGGAATCAAACCCAGTTCCCCTGGTTTTCTGGCCATTGCAGTAAGCATTAGGCTATTCCTCCACTCACTCAGCATGCACTAAGCATACTCTGCTGGATTCTATATAGCAAACCTAGAGATCCATGCCGAAATCCAGGCGTATTCTATCGTATGTAATTTAGTTGGTTTAACACAAGCAATAATGAGCACTAATTGGCAATAATTAGAATTTACATGCACAACTCGCTAAGTGTATTTTATAGTGAACGGTGCCTACATTCTAATGCATGCAGTTCAAAAGGGGCATGGCTATGGGCGGGGAAATAGGCGTTCTGTGAGCATTCCCAAATTTACGCACATAGTTATAGAATATGGCACATCAATCTACGTGCATGGATTTACGCCACAATTTCATTGGTGTAAATGGGGGTGCATCGTTTTAGGCACTGGGATATCAACTAATCATATTCTATATACCGCGCCTAAATCTTATAGAATACGCTTAAGTGGAAATGTTTATCACGTGGATTTTTTAGGCACCTTATATAGAATCTGGCCCAATGTGCCAACTGGATAACACAGGAATGTCCATTCTCCACTCATGACATGCCCCCCTCTGAAAAATGCTTTTGGAAAATGGGTAACAAATGGGTTGATGTACACAAACAGGCAAAATATCACAAAGCACTTTAATGTGTTCTGCAGTAGCCTGTTAGTGTGCATTAACTGTACGTTAATGGTCTATTGTAAAAGGGCCTCTTAGTTTGTTCAATGGCAGACAATTAAACTCTTGGAAGAACCACTGATACCGATGGAAGTACCCATGACATATATGGAGGACTTACCTTATGCACAAGGTATCCTTCAGTGTAATTTAAAAGGTTAATGTATTAAACATTAAAAAAATACTTTTGGTTTTATCTAACTGCCTTTTTAGAATTTAATATCACATGAAGATAACTGTTTTATAAATTAATTAACAATAAACATTTAGCTTGCTTCAGCACAAGCTTATTGAAAAGTATCACTCCTTTTGAGTCAGTACTTTTTTCTATCGTTTATATCACACATTTTCACTTTAATATGGGGAGGGAATGGGGCACTTTTACCAAACCAAAGAAACCCGCATGCATGGAGAGCTCTAAGGTCCCATGGAAATACACAAACAAAGGAGAAAAGTGGATGATGGACCATGGGTTCCAGAGACTGGAGAGACAATCTTGAGTTTAAAAAGTGTTTATTGAAAAAAGACTCAACATAACGCTGTGTTTCGGCCTAGAGGCCTGCATCAGGAGTCTGTCTACAAGAAAGAATGGATAAACTTCAAAGTTCCAAATCAGAAGATCTTCCGATATTTGAGCAAGTAGAGTGGTCTTAAAAAAGACCTTTTGTAGTCAGCAGAATGTGCCTTCAAAATAAATTTTGAAAGCACGTACTGCTCACTGCCCTTTTCCCAGCAGCTTTGTAAAAGGATCCCACAGTCCTTCACCAAATATGGCGTTGTTATTGTAGAGATAAACACAGCCAAAAGAATGTTGGTTCGTTTTTGGATTATTCCAAACTTTCTCCCAATTTTGGTTGTTTGTTTAATTTTACAGATTCATTTTAATAACTGTTTAGTAAAATATGAAAAAATCTTAATGCACACATATTAACTATGTACACACTAACTTGTAGGTGTATGTGGATACAGTTGAGTTGCTGTAACAAGTCTTCCTAAGATCGACTTATGCAAAATTTATGCTGAGAAAAAGCAACAAAGCTTTTTGACAGGTTGAAAGGAAAATTTAATTTAAAACTATCTCCAGATAGTTGAATGCAAATCTTTGATAGACCATGCATGAGAAATATATACATTTATGGAGTAGTCCCTGAGGTAAATAATGCATATTAATGGGGTTAGCATGCACTGCTAGTAACTGACTCTTCTAGTTACTATGAAATCACTAGTTAAACTGAATATCTATTCTGTATTTGCTGTATAAGGAAAGATTATTATAATAGCTTTTGGAAATACATTTTAAAACACTGTTTTATTTAAATGTTTATGAATAAAAATAGAACAGCCATGTTATAAATCAGTACAAATCTGAATTGGTTTATGCTGACTGCACACATTACTGGTATCTTCAGAGTTCTGCTTTTTTATTCTCTGATTGTCATCATTCGTTATGCCATGAACATTCAAATTCTTTCTGTTTATTTTCATTTGCTGCTAACTAGAAATGAAATTATTCCACTCGCCCCCTCCAAATCACTCCAGTGTATCTGAAGCTCATATGTTTATGTCAGCAAAGCTGCAGTACTCATACCAGATCAGATCAAATTAGTTTGTAATAACGAACACCCCTCAACCTCCACTTCCCTAAGTGCAAAGGCATAAAATACAAAGTATTGCACGCATCAACCTTCTCTTATATGAGCACGCGATTCTGGAATACACTACCACGCAACCTGAAAACGATCTACGAATTAACCGACTTCCGCAAACTATTGAAGACTCATCTCTTTGATAAAACTTATCGCAAGGATCAAAACGCATGAAGTCCATACAAACTAACAGAAGTGCATCAACACACTCTCTTCTGAATTCTTTTCCCCCATATCCTCACCGCACTTAGAACTCTACCTATAGTTAAATCGCTATACCCAAATGTTTCTTATTATTGTCCTATCGCCCTTATCATTTTCCCATTGTTACACTCCACTGTTCTCTTTTCCTAATGATACTTTGATTTTGCCTCCCATAACCCTTCATGATGTAACCCATAATTGAATTGTAACAAAATGTATCTCCTTTATTCACTATGTATTGTAAGCCACACTGAGCCCGCAAATAGGTGGGAAAATGTGGGATACAAATGCTATAAATAAATAAATAACGGTGGACACTAGTACTGAGGGGAATCTGAAACTTGTACAATATTTCAAAGGAAAAGCTTTCCTGTTGAATTCTTCTCATTTGTGGACAGTACCATCTGTGGAGGAGAGGCATCCAAAAAGCTAACTTACAATCAATAAAAACATTTCAAGAATGTATGCCACTTCTAATTTTTATAGGTAGAATTTTCTCTAGGTGTGATAGAATATGGTGCTCACAGAGTTCGTGAAACCTCTAAGAAGGATTTATACTAAACCTGATTAGATCTTAATATTAACCCTTATTAAATAAAAAAAGAGATAACCTTTTAAAAAATATTTCATAATAGGTATGTTTGAAAAAAATATGTAAGTTCTTCATTCAGGAAAGTTGTGGTTCCTCCTTGAGTGACAATAACTTCAGCTAAATGTAATGGTTGATCATTCTCTCAAATTGCCCTTGAGGAATATTGGTCTAGTCTTCCATTCATAATTCTATCAACTGCGTGACATTTGAAGGCTTCTTTGCATGATCAGCTCACTTCAGGTCTTAAACAGGGAATAGGCTGACGCTTTGATTTGGCCAACTGAAACGTGTGGAGCTCTATTTTACATAGAACATAGAGATTGGAATTGAGACATCCAGGTTGGGAGAAGCTCATTTTTGGTGGTATTTTAGAAAAGGATCTGCCATATAGATCCTTTTCTAAAAAAAAAAAAAAAATACCCACAGGAGTGCACGTGAATTTAGAGGCTGTGATAAAGTCACATCCAGGAAGGTTGGGTTAAGGCAGTGTCAGTTTGAAATAAAAAGTCCCAGAAGGCATTGAAGGCAAGGAGCCAGGGGGTGAGATGAGGAACCCGGACTGGACTCCTAGCTGCAATGGGGGAAGACATGGATGTAGATGAGCTGCCACTAGGGGGAAGGAGAGTTAGGAAACCCTGTGTGCAGGAGCTCATCATTAGTCTAATGCTTAACTCAGCAGGTATGGGTGTGGGGGAAGCTAATGGAAGGAGAATGATTGGTTGTGAGAGCAGAAGCCAGGGATTGATTAGGCCGGTGGGAAGGAGTCCCAGGAGAAGAGAGAAGCAGTTGAAGGCTGAAAACCCTTGCGTAAGAGAGGTCCCTAAACTACTGAAGCAGGCTGAAATCCCTTGGGTGTAAGGAAATCCCAAAAGTATTTGCAGGCTGAAAATTCTTGGGTAAGGGAGGTCCCTAAAGTATTGAATTTACCAGTGAAGCTGATGCAGGGTGAAATCCCTTGGGTATGAGGAGTCCCTAAAGTATTGAACTCTCCTGAAGGTAAAGAGAGTAGAAGGTAGAAACTGCTGCTATGTGATTTAACTGTGATGAAGAATTGAATGAACTGCTTCTATTTGGAATTGAACTACTATTTATTGTGCACTGGATAAAGAACCCAGACTGGAGCTGACTGTGAGCCTGTATTGAATCCTGATATGTGCTGATAGCCTACTGCTTAAAGGGGACTATTTGCCACACACTTTCAGGTGGCTCATATGTGCTTAAGATTGAAGTTGAATGCTGCTGCTGTTGGAACTGTGTATCAGGTCTACTAGAAACCTGCATGGAATAAATTCCTTAAGATTGAAGTTGCTGGTGGACATTTATTTCTTGACTGTACCGGGAGCCTATGGCTGAAGGAGATTGTTCTATCCTTGGCTGCACCTAGAGGTACCTGGTTACAAGGCAAGTACAGCAAGAACACCCACTGTACAAATCTACATGTGGAAAAAATCAACAAAGGAAACAGCAATATTTGGATTTGATCATCCCTAACTCTAAAACAAGATACATTATTAGACAGATTTTAGATGGACACGTGACTTCTCTTCTCCCTATTCTATGTCAGGATAAAGAGAATTTTCATACTATTTTTAAGGTACTCTGTCAAATGCAGTACCACACATCAAAGTCCTTCCACATAAAGAAGAATCAATGATTTAAAGAAAACAGTAAGTTGGGAAAACCAAAGTACAAACCCCTCTCCCACATAAACATAGGAGCTTTCTAAAATTGCTGCTCCATCTGTAAAGGGCCTATATTCCAGCATCAGCATCCCCTCAATGAATCCCCTCTCTATTGCCAGCCCTCCCCCAAATCACGATAACCCAATTCATTTTCCTTCCATTTTGAGATCCCACCCCCATACCACAGAACCCCTCTGAGATAAAGCCCCCCCATGGCACATTCATCTTCCCTGTTTGAGCCACTCCCTCAACACATGGCACCCTCTTCCCAGGCCCAATACCCCTCCAAGGCATAAACCATACAACTAACTTCATGTGCAACTTCTTTTATGTTGGTCCCCTTCCTGCTTATTTTCGAAGGAGAAGGCTGGCCATCTTCTGACACAAATCGGGAGATGGCCAGCCATCTCCTAAACCCGGCGAAATCGGTATAATCAAAAGCCGATTTTGGCCGCCTTCAACTGCTTTCCATCGCAGGGCCGGCCAAAGTTAAAGAGGGCGTTTCGGCAGGGTACGGAAAGCGGGACGGGGGTTCGTGGTTACGAGATGGCCAGCTTCGGCCGATAATGGAAAAAAGAAGGCCGGCTTCACTTGGTCCACTTATTTTTAGGACCAAGCATCAAAAAAGTGCCCCAACTGACCAGATGACCATTGGAGGGAATCGGGGATCACCTCCCCTTACTCCTCCAGTGGGTTGTGGGTAGTGGGTGTTTGGGGGTTTTGGGGGGCTCAGCACCCAAGGTAAGGGAGCTATGCACCTGGGAGCAATTTGTGAAGTCCACTGCAGTGCCCCCTAGGTTGCCCGGTTTGTGTCCTGGCATGTGAGGGGGACCACTGCACTATAAATGCTGGCTCCTCCCACGACCAAATGCATTGGATTTGGCCGGGTTTGAGATGGCCACCATTAGTTTCCATTATCGGCAAAAAATAATGGCAGCGATCTCTAAGGCCAGCCCAAATGTTGAGATTTGGGCGTCCCTGACAATATTATCGAAACGAAAGATGACCGGCCATCTTGTTTCGATAATACGGTAGGGTATACCGCTTTCCGGGGCCGGCCTTAGAGATGGCCGCCCATAAAAATGGCCGGCCCTGTTCGATTATGCCCCTCCTTATTGTTTAACTTCTGGTAGTCTATCTATCTATCTATATGTTCTACCTTCATTTGAATCCATTGCTATCTACTAAGATATTTTATTGCATATTGTGTTGACATTGTAAGTAGCATACCATGCCATACGACATACTGTTATTTGAGTGCCCCTTTTACCAAGCAGGGGCAAAAGGTGGCCTGCGCTGGAATCAGCACGTGTTGTTGGCATGCACCAAGGTCCCCTTTTACCGCAGCGGGTAAAAGGTAGGTCTTTCTTTTCTTCAGGAAATGGCCGTGTGACAGGTGAAGCACTTGCCGCATGGCCATTTCGGGGGGGGGGGGGGGAGCCCTTACTGCCACCCATTGAAGTGGCGGTAAAGGCTCCCACGCTAACCCGGCAGTAACCAGGCAGCACGTGGTACTGCACAATTACCGCCAGGTACACGTTGGCGCTACAAAAATAAAAATATTTTTGTAGTATCGGATATGGCGGTGCACTGGGGGGTGGGAACTACTGCTAGGCTGCTGTGGTAGCCCAGCGGTACTTCCTTTTTAGCGAGTGGAAAGCCTGCTTTTGGCTTACTGCCACTTTGTAAAAGGGCCCCTAAATATTTTTACTGCTGTAATTGTCTATTGCCTATGTTTGACTTCTTGTTGCTGTATACTGCCTTTGATTTTTTTTAAAGGAGGTAAATAAATCCAATAAATAAATAAACTAGCAGCCCTTCCTCACCCCTCACTGGAATGAAGGAACAAATAAAGGCTGGTTACAGGAGTAGTTGCTGCCTCTATAAGTGGCAACTGGAGAAGGTATTAGGCTTCAGGAGGTCAAAGAGGAGTCCAAACTGGAAGTGGGATTGAGAAAGGGAGGACCTGCCCAAGACCAAAGTGTAGCCCTGCGAGGTTCACTGCTGGGAGGAGGACAGCCTAAAGGGACTGTGCCTGCAAAGAATTGGAGTGGAGATTAGGAGTATTGGACACAGCCTAGAATTTATTCCTGCCACTAAGGGATGAGTAAAGGGCAGTAGCCTATTTAAATATGCACAGTATTGACAAATTCTAAAGAATGCAGACGAGTGGCTAAGATCATCCTGAATGGTCTTGGATGAGAGTGTATATAAAAGTATTGAACAGTTTGACTACCAGTTGAAAAGTTCCAGTAAAGGTGAGTTTGCATTCTTCAAAACTCCTGGAGTGCACAGTGGTTTTTGACCGAGAGTGGAAATGTGTGTTCCTGATCTAAGAAAGAGGTACTGGTTAAACAAATCTCTCATAACCTCTCAACACCCTAGATCTCTATTCCGGACCACTGACCCACTCCCAAGCTCAATGCAAATTGGACTTGAGTGTGGTCCGTGTGTGAGCCCCTGCGACATTGTAACGAGAGAGAGAGAGAGAGAGAGAGAGAGAGAGAGAGAGAGTGGATTATCTCTGTGATCCAGGTTAGTGTTTTGGACCTGAGGTAGTAGTGGTGAGATCTGGGTTACATGTGTATGCATAATTATTTAAAGGTATAAAGTTTTAAACTGGAACTAAAAAAAGACATGAATGGTTCTCCAAAGTCACAAATGATTTGACTTTACTATCCTTGAATCATTCAGAAAGTGAAGGGCAATAGTTTATTTCATTTTAAGAATTAAAGTGACTTGTTGAAGCAGGTTGATTGAGGGTCACCAGGTTATGAGGTACTTTATTTGTTCAATTAATATTTCTTAATCTCAAAGAAGTTAGAATTCCTGGAACTCAGAGTATAAAACCTAGAGATATTAATGCCTCCAGTGGCAACATGGAAATGATTTGACTTTTAACTAATAAATCCTCTCCCCCACCCATCCATCCAATAAAAAACATAAAAATAATGCATCCATATTATATTTATATGAGAGCCTTTTGAGTCTCATAATGAAATGATAAGATTAAATAGTTACTATCTCTCAAAAATCAAGCAGTAAGTAAACCTGGGAGTCAGATTCATCCCATTGTCCTCTAGAACTGTTGTTAACAGAAGAAAGTCACCGCTGAGTTTTTCTTAGCCACTTTCTGCTTTGAAACCTTTGCAGAGTGCTTTCTCTGCAAAATGTTACTTTCTGACCTGCTCTGATCCCCTGTAGCTTTGATATAACTACTAATTAGTTTTGTGTTTCAACTATGACCAGGCTCGAGAGAATTATTATTTTTACAGAGATGGCTCATATATTAGAAATTGATGTGGAATATCAAATTGTAGATTGCCACTTACAAGCAATATCTGATACAATCATGCCAAAATTGGTTTGTTCTCTTGCTATATGAGATACTCTCAAGTGTAAAATGTTCAAGAGTAGACAATCTAAGGGGACCTTTTATTAACTGGCATTAAGCACTACCGTGTGTTTACAGGTGCTAAAATGTACTATTGTGGTAGATCAGGCATCTGCACACACTTTCCTGGTGCTAAAATATACTTTGTATTTTTTAATACCTGGAGTGGAGAGTAGGCATGCCCAGTGCTAATCGGTTAGCGCAGAAACATTGCTGCATGCCAATCATATAGAGCATGGCTAGCACATGAGCACTTTCTGCATGCCAGATAGCACTACAACACAATCATACCATTCCATTTATAGAATTGTGTGGAGCAGTAGAGATAGCAGAGATCATACTAAGTAAAATGGACATTCAAATAGACACAGCTAATTATTAAACAGACAGTAAAGACATATTGAACAACATCTACAAGCATCAATGGAAGCAGGTTCAAACCCTTACAGACATCTTTTAGAGCATCGGAAGAGGAAATACCTTCCTACTCTGCATTATCAAAATAAGTGGCATGGTAATCAGCCTAACTTACAAGAAAGTGACCTCATTTGGATACAGAAAGTGAAAGTGCCTTGGTGCTTTGTAGCTTTTACTACATGAGACGTGGGGACCCCTGACGCAGGTGCTAGTCACCGAAACACGGCCCGTGTTGGGTCTTTTTGTCAAGGCTCATTCATTAAAGAACTGTGTTCCATTTTTAAAGGCCTGTGGTGCTGTTTTTTTTGTTTGGACTTTAGTTTGTACTTCGTTCCCTCTCTTTTGTTATACTCATATTGCTGAAGGACATCCAAGCATAGTTCAACAGTTGGCCTTTGGGACTCATCAATAAAACATTTCAGAATCAGGATGGGAAAGTCCACAACCAGGAAATTAAGACCATGAATCAAGGGACAGCGAAGACCTTCATTCAACCAGTTACTGAAGTGGTACGTCTCTTAACTCATAAAGAGTCATGAACTCCGTGGACCATTGTCCACCCCAGAGACTCAGAGATTTACTTTTTTGCTGTTTGTGTGCCCATCTCTTGTTTCAGCCCCTATAAGGCTGCAAGAGAAAAGTCACCTGAATGGGGAGAACTTCCAAGATGGCTGCCGAAGCATGGAGTGAGGCTGGCTGCTCCTGCTGACTCTCAGTTTTACTATTATAAAGTTTTTCTTCTGGGTTTCTAAGATGGGGAAGTGGAGGTGGAAGTTAACCTTACCCATTACCCTGACGAAGACCCAGATGGTTATTATCCAATTCTTTATTGTATCTCAGAGTGGGAGTGCAGTCAGAGGCGTCTTTGCTGAGAAGTTGGGACAGGGACTCGCTGCTCTTGAGGAGGAAGAGGCAGTTTCTCTCAGCCCACCTGACCATACTTCCCCTCAACCAGCGATTAGCTCTCCAGTTTCAGGCAGTGTTCCGGTTCGAGGACTAGGGGACATTGAAGATGCTGATGATCCTGGGGAACTCTCTGTGGGCTAGAAACTGTGCATGGGAGGCATGGGAATGCCCCATGATCTATCAGCCTCTGAAGGCACAATGATGGCATCTACTTCAACTGGTGTTGCTGCCGCAGCACCTCCTAATTTTCCTCAGAATGGCATGGGTGCAAGGAGTATCATCTTCTCCAGTTACTTTGAACACAATTTGGCAAGCTATCGTCAGGTTGGACAATAATGTAAGTAGGAATTTAAAACGAGTGGAGTTGGATTTGACCATGTTGTCTAAAAAGGTCACAAAAATTGAGAAAACTTCAGTAGAAGGGAAGGGAAATGGGACTTGATATACTGCCTTTCTGAGGTTTTTGCAACTACATTCAAAGCGGTTTACATATATTCAGGTACTTATTTTGTACCAGGGGCAATGGAGGGTTAAGTGACTTGCCCAGAGTCACAAGGAGCTGCAGTGGGAATCGAACTCAGTTCCCCAGGATCAAAGTCCACTGTACTAATCACTTCAAAGTGCTAAATCTTTAGAAAAGAAAGTGCAAGAGACACAGACAGTGCAAACTAGGATTGCACAGGACAGCATGTTGTTACTTCGGAAAGTATAGCAAATGGAAAATGAAATGAGAAAGTTAAATTTGAGATTCTTGAACTTCCCATGAGTAGCTTTGATGTCATCTAAATAATTATTTAAAAAATATCTGACTGAGGTTTTAAAACTTTCAAATAAGAAATTCCACCTTTGAGCCAAATTTATTATTTCTTATCTAGAAAGTGTGTTAGCACTGAACAACTATTAAATTAGTGTCACCTGATAGTTTGAATGCGATGGATGTTTTGGAAACATCTTTGGAAAATATAGAAAATCAAGCTACTCTGTGACTTTTGCCTTTCAAATGGATCAGGAATGCAGGAAGCAGTTCCTGGCTCTGAGGAAAAGGGTTCTATACAATGGTGGTACATTTTTTCTTTGATTTCCAGTGAAATGTTTGGTGAGATTTAACAATGCTAGATACACTTTCTTTGATCCTAAATAGTTGCAGGTAAAGTCGTGCAAGTACTCATCAGGGACGCCCTTTTTTTTCCATTATGGGTTGAGGACATCCATGTGTTAGGCACGCCCAAGTACTGCCTTTGCTATGGCTCTGACACGCCCCCGTGAACTTTGGTCATCCCTGCAAAGGAAAGCAATTGGGGTGCCCAAAATCGGCTTTCGATTATACCGATTTGAGCGACCCTGTGAGAAGGACACCCATCTTCCGATTTGGGTCAAAAGATGAGCATCCTTCTCTTTCAAAAATGAGCCTGTTAGTGTCCTTTGCCTCTCTTTTGGTACTGTGGGATCTTCACTGGTGTATTGGAGGGCTGTTACCACTGTGGAAAATGCCTGAGAGAAAGTTCTATGCAAGTTTATTGATTTAAAATGGACAGGAACTCCTACTCTTACACTGCAAAATGGCTTGCCTCATTGATTCAAATGGTAATAAATAAAATACATGATATAAATAATTCAAAATCAGACAGTGAACCAAACCACAAATTATTTCCGTGCACATCCATGTATTGCAGCATTGGGTTGTAACTGCCACTCCATGTAGATTACTTCAATGATTTATGGAAGCCTGAAGCAATGGCATTATCACTGTTTGGATTTGTAATTGCATATGAATCAACACAGAGGGCTAGATTCTATATATGGTGCCTAAAAATAGACGTCAAAAAATTCCTGCCTAGGCATATTCTATAAACCGTGCCTAGGAGCAGTTTATAGAATATGCCAAGAGCCCTTATGTGTGCCTAAACCTAGTCACGGAAATTTACACCAAGTAAAACTGGTGTAAATACCAATGCCTAAGTTAAGTGCAGTGCAGGGCTTATCTCTTATTTGTTCTGTTTGTCCGTCCTAATTAGATTGTAAGCTCTGTCGAGCAGAGACTGTCTCTTCGTGTTCAAGTGTACAGCGCTGCGTACATCTAGTAGCACTATAGAAATGATAAGTAGTTGTAGTAGTAGTAGTAGGTTTTCTATAACCATATGCATAGCTTTTCGTAATGCCCATGATGTGCCCATTCCATACACATGGTCATGCCCCCATTTTGGCTGCATACCTTAGTATTTATGCACACCATTATATAGAATATGCCTAGCAAGTTGTGTGCATAAATTCTAATTAAAGCCAATTAGTGTCAATAATTGCCTGTTAAGTGGCAATTATCAGTGCTGACTGGATTGATAACTAATTAAATTGCGTGCGCAAATACAGAATATGCCTGGATATGTGCATGCAGTTTTAGTCACGCTATATAGACTCCAGAGGAAAGTGGGGAGATCTCAAGTGGGTAGAATGGATGTTCTGTTTTGATCTTTCTCAGCTATAATTTACAATATTTTCATTTACTATGTCCCATTACAGTCCTTTTACTAAACTGTGTTAAGCACTAACACATGCTTAATGCGGGGGAAAAGGCTTTAAAGTATTTTGTGGTAATTTTCCTGTCAACATGTGCTAATCATACAGTTTCTTTTTTTTTTTTTCAAGAGAGGGCATGCCATGGGCAGAGAATAAGCATGGAAGCTTTATCGAGCTAGCACATTCTGATCAGAGTATGCTCACTTGATAGCAAGGACTTAATTCAGAGCACTTAGCACCTCCTAAATATGTGGTGGTAAGTGTTCTCACATTATGATTTTGCAAGTCTTGCAAGCTAATGGACCTACAAAATCCTTAATACATTGCCTTGGAAAATATGGGCTTAGCATGTGGAATAGTCCCTCATAAAAATGATCTAAGCCCATATTTTATCGTGTTTTAGTAAAAGGGTCCCATTATTTGCTATAAAATGAACAAGTTGAACTCCACAATTTTTAGCATAGCTTTTGTCAGACATCCCTGTAATAAGGAAATAGTAAATATCCAATCTAAAATAAGAAATGTCCATATCAGTTTGTAATATGTAAGCTCACTTGGTAAAGCAATAACATTTTCTTGCATATGCACAGTTAAAACACAAAAGTAATGTGTGTTGGGATATATTTCACAATCTGCTGCGGATGAACTCAATATATGAAAAGTTTCAGAAAAAGTAATGCACTTATCAAGTCTATATTTCATGCTGTTGTTGTTTTTGTCATGCCACGCTGTCTAATTGAAAGATATGCAAATGTGCTTTTATTACAAATTCACCATATTGTACTATCACCAGTTAGTGGTGTTTTTATAGTGCCATATGGAAGTCTAGAATTAATTTTGTTAGAAAACAAGATGCAGGGTACAGTGCATATGAACATAATTGGGTCAGTATTCAACCCATGGTGGTCAGCCTTTGTTTTTAAACACCAGCAGCCCCCGGCTTTCTACTGTTACTACTACTACCCAGGGGCGTAGGAAGACAACAGATTTTGGGTGGGCCTAGGTGAGAAGTGGGTGGGCACCAAGTGTTCCCCCCCCCCCCCCCCCCCACCACCACCAAAAAAAATATCTCAGCTGATGGGAAAATGCTTCTTTCCACCTTGGCAGTGCAGCAGTAATATGCTGAAAACTGAGCACGAGCAGGTACCGGTATTGTGGAGAGTAGCGTTTTCGTTACCATCAGAGGGAAGTCTTCAGCTGGTGGAGCTTGAGATTTCCACCAGCTACCACTAAACATGTGCTACTATTAGGTGGGCCTGAACCCTAAGTGAGTGGGCCCTGGCCCACCCAGGCCCACCTGTGGCTACTCCACTGCTACTACCTAACATTTCTGTAGTGCCACTAGACATACACACAAGCATGTAAAATATAGCTGAACAGAGCTTATAAGCTATTAAATACAGACAAATGGGATAAATAAGGAACAAGAGAGGTTCATTTGTTATGGGAATGATTAAAAACAACATGAGCTAAGAGTTAAAAGCAACCTCGAAAGATGGACATTTAGTCTGGATTTAAGTAGGGCTGGTGACGGAACATAATGTTCCGACTCAGGAAATCTATTCTAGGTGTACAGCCCAGCAAGATGGAAGGAGCAAAGTCTGAAATTGGTAAAGCAGAAAGGTACAGATAAGAATGACTTAGCTAATGAATGGATATTCAGCATTGGACTGTACCCAGATGGCAACACTGAATATCCAGTTATAAAGCGGCCACTAGCAGCTCTGTGTACCAACAATATTCATGCTAGTACCCAGAAAAATACCTGGATAAATTTAGGTTTAATATTACTGCTAACTTAGGGGGGGTCTTTTGCAAAGCCGCGCTAGTGTTTTTAACTCGTGGTAAAAATCAGCTGATGGTAAATGCTAAGATGCCCATTATATTCCTATGGGCATCTCAGCGTGTACCACCAGCTGATTTTTACCTTGAGCTAAAAACGCTAGCGCAGCTTTGTAAAAGGCTCCCTTGTCAAAGGCTCCCTTGTCCCAGCTCCACGTTAGCTCTGCCCCCAGACTATCTTGGCACTACCCGGATAGTGTTGAGGTAATATTATTTTGAATACTGACCCCTAGATAGATAGATAGATAGATAGATAGATAGATAGATAGATAGATAGATGTCAATATTCAAAACAATTTATACAGTTGACTTTTTTTGTTTTTATTTAGGGTCACCCAAAGCATAACTTTTGGTGGGACGATTCCTTGTTTAGCCAAAAGCTATCTTTTAGGAAGAGGAGAGGCAGGAGAAATTCCGAGGGCAGGGTCAAATGTTAAGCTACGATGAGTAATTTAACAAAGGACCCTGTTTACTAAGCTGTGCCAAGGGTGTGCTAGCATTTTTAGCACACGCTAAACGCTAAAGATACCTATATATTCCTATGGGGACTGCATGACAGTGTTTCTGGAAGCAAGGAAGTACCACCCTTCATTTGAACTGGACAGCAGGTTAAGATAAGTGATTTGAATTCTTGCTGTCAGTTTGGGCGTTCAAAAGTGAAGAATTTAATTACGTATATTTTTATACACTTTTTTTGCATATTTAAAGAACAAAAAAAGTATCTAAGGGGTTTTTTATGTCTATGATTACTTTTAGCAGTGTGAGAGTGCGAGTGAGAGTGTTGCCACAGGAGTGTATGAGACATTTTCCCCATTTTTTGAGAAGTCACGTATTTTGGTCTTCACTGGCGGACATTGTGTTGTTTAACAGCTATTCTTATTAGTGAAGTTGATCTTTTGTGTGGATTAATAATGACTAAGCTACAAAAATGTGCCCTAACGGCCTTTTTTATCAAGCTGCGCTAGTGGTTCCCATGTGGTAATTCCGATGGAGTCCATTCAAGTGAATGGGCTTTGTCGGCATTGCCAAGCCGGGAATCACTAGTGCAACTTGATAAAAGAGGCCCTAAATGACCAGATGACCACTGGAGGAATAAAGGAATGACCCTCTGTACTCCCCAGTGGTCACTGACCCCCCTCCCTCCCTCCCTCCCCAAAGATGTGAAAGAAACAGTACATACCAGCCTTTATGATAGCCTCAGATGTTATGACTAGTCCTATTAGAGCAGCAAGCAGTGCATTGTGGAGAAAGGGACCCAGGCCAATAATCCACTCTAACTGTTACACTTGTGGTGAAAAGTGTCAACCCCCCAAGACCCACCAAAAACCTACTGTACCCATATATAAGTGACAACAGCAGCCATAAAGGCTATTGTAGTGGTGTACTGAAAACCAAATTATTCAACGAAACTTATAATAAGATTCCTTCATAAATGACTCACTATCACATCTATATTAGAATTAATAAATACTGAACTCCTTAATTCAGTTACTTTAACCATACTGTTATTGTGTATGTTATACTTTACCCTACATTTTGTTTATCCGATATGTATTAATTATTTTCTTTACTTCTAATTTTCTTGATATCTTATGTACCTTAATTATTACAATACTCTGTTCCGTTAATGGCGATTGTCATTGCGGCATAATGTAAGCCACATTGAGCCTGCAAAGAGGTGGGAAAATGTGGGATACAAATGAAGGAAAATAAATATAGTTGGGTACAGTAGGTTTTTGTGAGCTTTGGAGGGTTTCCCATACAATATAAGGGGGTAATGGTGCAAGGTGTACCTGGGAGCTTTTATGTGAAGTCCACTGCAGTGCCCCCTAAGGTGCCTCACTGCTCTTCTGGAATGTGTGTGTGTGTGTGGCAGTTTACTAAGAATTCTGGCTCCACCTACATCCCAATGGCATGATTTTGTGCATTTAGGCAAAATGAAAATTGCCGCATATCCATTTTGGGTCTGAGACCTTACCACCAGCCATTGACCTAGCAGTAAAGTCTCATACGGTAACCGGGCGGTAATGACATACGTGCGCCAAATGCCACTTTGCATTCCAGAAATAATATATATATTTTGCGGGCACACATAGCAGACATACGCCAAAAATGAAATTACCACATGGGCCATGTGGTAGCCATGCAGTAACTCCATTTTGGCATGCGTTGGGTGCGAGTGGACGCTTACGCAGCTTAGTAAAAGGGCCCCTATATTTGCCAGTCAGATTCTGGACATTTTGAGTAAAGCATCCAAAGTCAGACTTAGATGTCATATTGAAAATGCCCCTCCACATTTTCAGAACTATGGAGGTATAGCTCTAGAACATATGACACATTTGATTTACCATCCTAATTCTAGGTGATAATTACATTCAACTGATGGAACAGTCTTCAGGAGTATGTTAATGTATACCTGATTATGTATACTTTGATCATGTGTTAAACACTTTTTTTTATTTGTGTTTCAGAAAATTTTACATGAAAATATACAAACCAAAACTTGTCTCAGAAAAAGCTACAGTGAAGCAAAAGCAAAAACAAAAGAAAAAAAAAAAAGAAAAGAAAGAGAGAGGAAGAAAGAGAGGTCAAAATTTAATGGGAAGCAAGTTGGAGACTCCAAAGCTCCCCAATTCAAGAAAAAAGTTAAGGAAAAAGATCTTATTAGTAACATAGTAGGTGATGGCAGATAAAGACCTGCACAGTCCATCCAGTCTGCCCAACAAGATAAACTCACAGCATAAGGTATGATGTGATACTACATAAGTATTCTTGATCTTTATTTGTCCTTGCCATTTTCAGGGCACAGACCATGGAAGTATGCCTGGCACTGGTCTTGTTCTCCAACTACTGAAGTTGTCATTGAAGCCCCTCTCCAGCCACGATCAGGGGACAGACCGTAGAAGTCTGCCTGTCTTTGGCCTATCTGTCCAGCCATGATCAGAGAACAGACTGTAGAAGTTTGCCTGGCAGTGGCTTTGTTCTCCAGCTACTGAATCTGAATCTGTCTAGCCATGATCAGAGCGCAGACCACAGAAATCTGCCCAGCACTGACTTTACTTCCCAATTACTGATGTTGCCATCTAATCACTGCCAAGCTTGTTTGGTTCCATGCCTTCTATATAGGATTCCTTTGTGTTTATCTCACACACACATTTTTGAATTCCTTTACCGTTTTCATCTCCACCACTTCCTCCCACGGGAGTTCTTTCCTGCCCCGAAGCAGTCACTAGACCACCAGGGCAGTAGAGTATGGTAAGGGGAGGGAACTAGGATATGACACCATTAGGCCCGCCCACCAGCCTGCCTATTTGTCCGGAAATCTGGACAAACGGGCAGGATGGCAAATCCCGCCCGGTTGCCCGGCCATGTCCTCAAAAACAGGACATGTCCGGGTAAAACCGGACATATGGTAACCCTATGGGAGATGAGTGTTGAGCCATCTATGTAGAAGCTAGGTAAGATTCATGAATAAGCTTTCTGAGTGGGATTTGGTCACCGTGGCTGACACAAACTAGATTTAGTGTGGGGGGCATTCCTGTTGCTTTGATTCTTACTATAACACCTTGTAGGGTGTGTAGAGAGGGTTGAGGGGACTATGGCAGGTCCAGAGGCTAAGGCCGCTGCTTACGTCCTGCAGGGAAGTAGTTTGGGTCCACAAATTATGGTGTAGGAGCGTCAGGCCTTTGTTCTCATGGCAAACCTGTTACTTGAATATCCTCTCAGGGAAGGTATATGTACCCATAGAATTGCTCTGTTACATGTTTGTTAGTGTGGAATACAGCTTTCCAGTATATTAGAGTCTGACTGAAATGAGTATGAAAGGCCCTCCTCTACATGTATGCTGTGGCCTGAGATTGCCATATCGCAAGACATTTATATTTAAATAGTGATGATTTCCATCTCATGGGAGTAACCTAGTGGTCAGTGCAGTGGACTGTAGAGTATGGAACCCAGGTCCATATTAAACTCTAAATGGTACACTTGTAGTAGAAAGTGTGAGTGTCCCCAAACCAACAAAATACCTACTGAACCCACATATAGGTAACATATAGGTAACACCTGCATGCATAAGGGCTATTGTAGTGGTGTACAGTTGGGTACAGTACATTTTTTGGTATTCCTGGAGGGCTCATCATACAATATAAGAGGATTATGATGTGTGCCTGGGACCTTTTATTGAAGTTCATTACAGTGCCCTCTAGGCTGACCCACTGCTCTGCTGGGATGTCTATTTGGCCAGTCTAGTAAGACTGCTGGCTCTCACTCAGACATCCCAATGGCTTGTTTTTGTGTATTTTTCCCTTAGACATCCCTCAGTCAGGGCTGCTGGCTAAGCTCCCCTGGTCTAGTGCCTGGGACCAGGATTTATAAAATAGATTGGTACTTCAGATGAACTGGGTGCAAGCCGGTGCTGAGCTAAATTCTGGTAGGTTGAAGGGTATTCCCCACTTGGGCTTAGTCCATCACGCAAATAATAACCATCCAGCACAGCGAGGGAACTTAAAACTCTTCTTTACTGTAGTAACTCAAGCAAATGACAGTAAATGTAATTTTTCAGAAACATCTCCCCTGTCCCAGGTTGCTGTTCCCGGAGATTGCTAGCCAAAGTCTGTTCAGTAGTGTGGCTCATTCTCTCCCACTCCACTCCTGCCCAGAATGTTCTTTTCTACCAGACTTTCCTTTTTGTTTCCAAACTCCCCACTTTCAAGTAGGGGACTCAACTTGCATCCTTTCTGCTAATAGTCCTGCAGAGGCTGCTTTGGCCAACAGCTCCAAATTCATCTCCTCGCAACAGGATCCTCCTCAGTCCCCAGGATCTCAATGGGGGTTGGGTAACCAAAGACCCCATTTCCACATCTCCATCCCTTTTTATAAACCATTTCACCTCGCCACCTTGGGCTGGGCTCTCCATATCTCTACCTCCTGGGCACGCTCCACAGCCTCCCATTATCGGCATGATCCCCAGGAGGTCCTCCTACCTCTTGCTCCACAGCAAAAGCATTTGCCAAGGTGGTCACAGATGTTTTATATTTGAAAATGCCCCTTAAAGAAAGACAAACTGAGCACAAAAATGTTTTTCTGGTTCAAAAATGACTATGTTTGGCATTGGATTTTTTGGACATTTTTTGCAAAATGTCCAAAATCAGACTTGGATGTTATACAAAAATGCCCTCATGTAGGTGCACTCTTATAGAATTGCTCTCATAATGCCACTCCCTCCAATATTCAAAAGCATTTAACCAACGAGGATCAGCACCTGGTTGGTTAAATGCCCCATAACTGGATATCCAGCAATATTCACTGGGGAGATAGCCGGCTATCTCCCGCTGAATATTGCCAGATGGCAGCTAGCGGATAGCCAGTTATATTGACTGACATAACTGGCTATCCACTCATTTTCAGCCCCATTATATGCCTTCGTATCGCTCCATGGTGTGACTGCACCTCGAATATTGTGTTCAATTCTGGTTGCCGCATCTCAAAAAAGGTATAGTGGAATTAGAATAGGTGCAGAGAAGGGCAACAAAAATGATAAAGGGGATGGGACGACTTCCCTATGAGGAAAGGCTAAAGCGGCTAGGGCTTTTCAGCTTGGAGAAAAGGCGGCTGAGGGGAGATATGATAGAGGTCTATAAAATAATGAGTGGAGTTGAATGGGTAGATGTGAAGTGTTTGTTTATGCTTTCCAAAAATACTAGGACTAGGGGGCATGCGATAAAGCTACAATGTAGTAAATTTAAAACGAATTGGAGAAAATATTTCTTCACTCAACATGTAATTAAACTCTGGAGTTCGTTGCCAGAGAATGTGGTAATGGTGGTTAGCTTTGCAGTTTTTAAAAAAAGTTTGGACAGCTTCCTAAAGGAATAGTCCATATACCATTATTAAATTGAACTTGGGGAAAATCCACTATTTCTGGGATAAGCAGTATAAAATGTTTTGTACTTTTTTGGGATCTTGCCAGGTATTTGTGACCTGGATTGGCCACTGTTGTAAACAGGATGCTGGGCTTGATGGACCTTTGGTCTGTCCCAGTATGCTAATACTAATGTACTTATGGCTATATTTGGCTGCGTAATTATGTGGGATATCTTTGGCCAGTTAAAAGATAACTGGCTAAGTCAGAAATTCAACATAGCTGGTTATCTTCTAACCGGTTAAAAATAAACCAGATATTCAATGCCGGTCACTGGAAATGGCCCGGCATTGAATATCCAGGTTTAGCGATGACCACGGGAGTTAGCTGGGCTAACAATCGCAGTCTGAATATCGGCCCCACTGAACACAGGAGTAATTGGAAATGTCTAGATTAGACATTTCCAATTATTTTCAAGATGTTTTACTGAAAACTGGTCTGCTAATGTCTATGCATTTCTTAGAATGTGTCTGAGAGTCTATCATTACAGTTACCAAGTGTTAGGTATGCTTGCGCTTTGTCTTTATGGTTCCTCATTAAGCTTATCAATTGTACACATCACTTTTTATCCATTTGCCATTAATGAGTCAATAATACCACAATAGCGTTTGGAAAAATTAATCAGCTATAAAATGTGAATTAAATTTAGAGACTTGGTTCAGTAGACTTTAGCAATGTAATTTTAATGATTGTGATGCAATGGCATTTAATTCATAATATAATTAGCAAAAAAATTGCATTTGCTCTTTAGAGGATAGTTTTCGTTAATCAACTCTATTTATTACAGAGACAGTTCTTGTATTTTAAAGTTAGGATATGTTCTTTTAATTGTACTGACCTGATAGCTAATAAAACAGTCAGATAGTACAAGATGGCAGATAAGGGCCAATATGGCCCATCTAGTCTGCCCAGTAAGGTGGCTGGAGCTATTCCTGCTACTGCATGCAGGCTACATCCGTTTGTACCCTTGTTTGGGATAGTGCCTGCCAGTCTATGAAGGTCGTTTATGTTTTGCTTTGATTCCATTCTCTTGCTATTATAAGGATTATTTGTGTTTCTCCCACCCATTTTTGAATTCCAACACTGTTTTTGTCCCCACTACCTCCGACCAGATGGGCATTCTAGGCATCTACCACCTTCTCCATGGAAAAGTATGAGATTGCCTGAAGTTATTCTTAAGTTTACCTCTTTGCAACTTCAGTTCTTGTGCTCTAATTCTACTGCTTCCTTGTCTCTGAAGCTTGTTTGTATGTTAATACATTTCAAGTATGTAAACGTGTTCATATTTCTCCCTCCTTTCCTCTAGGGTTTTATATATTCAGGTCTTTAAGTTTCGTCTCATAAGACTTTTAGCACAAACCACATACTATATTTGTCATCTTGTTCTGTACTGCTGTACCTGGTACTCCAAGAAGGGTCTCACTAATGATTTTCCAGGGGCATTAACACCTCCTTTCTTCTTTGTGAGTACTAGATCCAGCATTGCCCTTTCCCTTGTGGGTTCTATCACTATTTCTTTGAGAAGATTACCTTGAAAGACGTACACAATCTTTCTACTTTTTATATGATTCTGCAGATGGGATATTCCAATCTACATCTGTCAGGTTGAAATCTCCTAGTAACAGCACCTCATCTTTCATTCCCAACTTTTGGTTATCTAAGACAAGATTCTTGTCCTGTTCCTCTGTGTTGGAAGTCTGTAGATGACATCTATGTGGATATAAATTCCATCGTTTTTCCAAGATGATCCATATTGCTTCCTCCTTTACCCAAGCCCCATCCTTTAATATTATTTTTCTCATACTGTGCTACTACTTCAGCTTTCTGGTTATTTCTATCCTTCCTAAAAAGATTGTTTTTTCTGTTTTTTTTTAATGGACTTAATATACCGCCTTTATGAGGATGCGAACAAAGCAGTTTGCAATCAAAAATATAATAAAATAAAAAGCGGAACTCCATCCCAAGATCATTTCTTTATATATAAAACATTTATTTGGAAAGGATGTCCAACTTAAAATAAGGATGTCCAGGTTTGTATGTTACCAATGATGCTGGTATTTTAGAACTGGGTCTGCCGACATACAGCCTGTTCTAAAATACATGAGAAATGGACATCCAGCATGAACATCCATTTTAGAAATGTCCAAACTATGAGCAGTGCAAAACAAGGGACATAGATATCATTAAGGCAGCATAAAATGGCCACATAGAGGGGCATAATCGAACGTCACCGGCGAAATAGATCGTTGGCGATCTATTTTGGCGGCAGCGCAACAGCTGGCCAGAACTGTATTATCGAAAAAGATGGCCGGCTATCTTTTTTTTTATATAATACGGTTTAGCCTGTCCAAATGCCAGAGTTTGCCAGGTTTGAGATCGCCGGTTTTGTTTTTCAGTGATAATGGAAAAAAATGCCGGCCATCTCAAACCCGGTGAAATTGAAGGCATTTGGTCAAGGGAGGAGCCAGCATTTGTAGTGCACTGGTCCCCCTCACATGGCAGGACTCCAACCGGGCACCCTAGGGGGCATTTCTAACAATATTTTAAAAATACCAAAAAAGCTCCCAGGTGCATAGCTCCCTTACCTTGGGTGTTGAACCCCCCCCCCCCCAATCCACTCCCCACAACTCTACACCATTACCATAGCCCTTATGGGTGAAGGGGGGCACCTACATGTGGGTAGAGTGGTTTGGGGGGAGATTGGAGGGCTTAACATTTACCACCACAAGTGTAACAGGTGTGGGGGGGGTGGACCTTGGTCTGCCTGCCTGAAGTGCACTGCACCCATTAAAAACTGCTCCAGGGACCTGCATACTGCTGTCAGGGAGCTGGGTATGACATTTGAGGCTGGCATACAGGCTGGTAAAAAAAGGTTTTGATTTGTATTTTTTTAGTGTGGGAGGGGGTTGGTGACCACTGGGGGAGTCATGGGGAGGTCATCCCCAATTCCCTCCAGTGGTTATCTGGTCAGTTGGGGCACCTTTTTGAGGCTTGGTCGTGAAAATAAAAGGACCAAGTAAACCCGGCGAAATACTGCTTAATGCCGCTTTTTTTTTCCATTATCCAAGAAAGCTGGCCACCTGGTAGCCACACCCATGCCCGCCCATGTCCTGCCTTCGCTAAGCTGCCGACACGCCCCCTTGAACTTTCGCCGGCGAGGCGACAGGAAAGCGGCGATGCTGTCAAAAACGCCACTTTCAATTATACCGATTTCGCAGCTTTTGAGAGATCGCCGGCCATCTCCTGATTTATGTCGGGAAATGGCCGGCGATCACTTTCGAAAATAAGCCTGTTGGGCACATTGCAAGATACGCTTAAACATGCCCACTTATGCCTGCCATGGACATGGTGCATTGAATCGATTTTATAAAGACAATTAGGTGCCAACTTGGCTTTATAAAATATTAGCATAAGTGGCAGGGGCAGACATTCACACCAGCTTTAGAGTTGGTGTAAATGTCCACACCAATATTTGTCAAGTATACAGGTAGATTATATTATATACACTAAATGCCTTCAAGCCCATTTCATCCATGCTCCATCCAAACTCCATCTTTGTGCATGCCCACCAACAATGAACGTAACATGATGTCATGGTGTGTACTTTCCATTAGTCACTATTATGTAGGAGGTGTTTTATATATGTACATTGGAGTAATTCTGACAGAGTGATGACAATTTTCATAGGGTAGTAATTCTGGAGTAATTACTCTAAAGTTATGACAGTTACCCCAGGATAATTTTGAATAGTTATCTATTGGTATTGATACTTATTCTAGAAGCCTGATCCTAAGGCAATTTTTCCAAGTCTATTGTCCCATGTAGTTATCATAAAGCCAAGTTAATAGTCCTAAGATAATGAACCCTGGACAATTACCTGGGACAAATATCAATTGATGCCCACGATAATTACTGTATCGCTTGATATATAAGAATTGGTATTTATCAGTTATTAAATATCAATTTTCATTTATCAAGTGGAAATACCAGTGATTGATAAATAAAAATGTATATGTTTATTTTCTTTTTTTAAGGAATAATACCCTAACCTTGGATCCTAGGGCATAAGAATTCTATTCAAGTTTCCCAAAGTCTCAGAGAATTTAGCTTTTAGTCCATTATCCAGCATATCTGTATCATTATCTGTACCACTCCATCAGCATATGAGATACTATTTCAATCCCAAACTGTAATTGTTATAATACAATTAATGAAGTTGTCACTAGTATTATGCAGTCAGTATTTACCATAAGAGCAGTACTTGGATTTCTTCAAAATGATAACACTCTGATAAAAGGTGATTAAATTTGCAGATGATTCACAACTATTTAAGGTTGTTCAAACATGTGCGGACTATGAAATATTGCAGGAAGACTTGGTATCCAAATGGCAGATGAAATTTAATGTGGACAAATGCAAGGTGATGCACATTGGAAATAATAATCTGAATCAAAGTTACCTGATGCTAGGATCAGAAGCAGAGCCAGGTTGAAGGTGCGGGGGGAGCAAGAGCGGCAAAAGAGCGGACTTCCACCAGCACAGGTAAGCATTCTAAATGCAACACATTCAGTAAAAAAATAGGTGCCGGCGCCTGCAGAAGTCCGCTCCCCTGGCACCCGCCCTTGCTACACCAATGGCTAGGGTCCACCTTGGGGGTCAGCTTTAAAAAAAAAAAGATCTGGGTGTCATTGTAGATAATACACTGAAATCTTCTTCTCAGTGTGCGTTGGTGGCCAAAAAAGCAAACAAGATGCTAGGAATTATTAGGAAAGGGATGGTAAATAAGATCAAAAATACTATAATACTTTGTATCGCTTCCTGGTGCATCTGCACCTTGAGTACTGCGTTCAGTTCTGGTTGCCGTATCTCAAAAAAGATATAGCAGAATTAGAAAAGGTTCGAAGAAGAGCGACCAAAATGATAAAGGGGATGGAACTCCTTTTGTATGAGGAAAGGCTAAAGAGGTCAGGGCTCTTCAGTTTGGTAAAGAAACGGATGAGGGGAAATATGATTGAGGTCTACAAAATTCTGAGTGGTGTAGAATGAGTAGAAGTTAATTGATTTTTTACTCATTCCAAAAATACAAAGACTAGGGAACACTCGAGGAAGTTACATGGAAATACTTTAAAAACAAATAAGAGGAAATATTTTTTCACTCAACGAATAGTTAAGCTCTGGAACACTTTGCCAGAGGATGTGGTAACAAATTCCTGGAGGAAAAGTCCATAGTCTGCTATTGAGACAGACATGGGAAGCAACTGCCTGCCCTGGGATTTGTAGTATGGACTGCTGCTACGATTTGGGTTTCTTGTGACCTGGCTTGGCCACTGCTTGGAAAACAGGATACTGGGCAAGATGGACCATTGGTCTGACCCAGTAGGGCTACTCTTATTTTCTTATGTAAAGCAAGAGGGGTAAGGAGCAGGGCTCGAGGTCAAAGTGGGAGGATACAAAACACCTAATATTATCCTGTATTCAAACTGACAAGCCCCAATTACCACAGAGTAGATTCCGTTTTATAAGCTTAATCAGTATGCCTCAGAAGTCCAAATAGAAAGTCTACACACTGTCACTGAATTTGTCTCTAAATGGCAAATCTTTAAGTCTACTGGGAAATGAAGAAGTTTCCCAACAATGTGTTCAGTTCAATAATCTCTTCAAGAAACCAGCAAGCTGTCACCTCACAATATGAAGTGCATAAACATGTCTGAAGGCAAAATCATTAATAGCACAAAATGTTTGTCATATTAGCAGGCTGATAAATGAGCTTTCATGCACAGTACTCAGGATTCACTTCATTTCAATATGGCTTTTTTAATTACTGAATGTAAATGGATTGACCTTGAGCATGACTTGAATGCTAGCTCACACATCTTTTAACAAAGATGCTGTGCATTCAGTAACGCCAGGAAGGTATATTTGATGCTAGTATGAGTAAGCAGTAAATTAGATTTCACGTGAAATAGCAGCACTGGTATTGTCTATACTTATTGTTTTGACAAAGATCAGTAATGAAACAATTCCAGTGTAATTAAATATAGGGAGAATTAGTTGATGAAAGATATATAAACAAAAATTAGTAATGACCTGCTAAGTCAGGAGTGGAGTCTGTTGCAAATTCTAAATTCAGTTCTGAAAGTCATCAATAATAAATGGAAGTAAATAATCCATCTTCAACTAGACTATGCAATATTTCACTTCTGCTTCAAGACTTCTTAATATGTGTTCTTTGTTGCATTTCTCTTGAGTCAGCGTATTTTCAATCTCTCAAGACTTCTTTTACAAAGCCGCGGTACTGATTCTTGGTGCGGCAAATGAGAGGAAGCCCATTCAATTCCTATGGGCTTCCTCTAATTTTCCACGTGGGAATCGATAGTGCAGCTTTGTAAAAGAAGCCCACAGTTCTTCTCAATCCTCTCTTGCAAGCACACCTAGTCAGTAGGGTTTTCAGGATTTCCAAAATGAATATGCATGATAGAAATTTGCATACAACTGGAGACCTACAATAGTAGTAAAGAATACTGTTAAAAGAATAAAGACTTCCTGTTAGAATAAAATCAGTAATGGATAGAACAGGGGGTTCTCAACCCAGTCCTGTAGACACACCCAGCCAGTCAAAGTTTCAGAATATCCACAACAAATATTCATGAGATAAATTTGCATGCATTATCTCAATTGCATGCAAATATATCTCATGCATATTCATTCTCAGCACCTGAAAACCTGATCTGATATGGTATGCCCTGAGGACTAGGTTGGGGACACCTGGGGTAGATACGATAATTCTGATGTTATTGCAGGTACAAGTAATTTTCAAAATTATTGTATGAAAAAAAACCCTGCCGATATTGCACTATGTATGAATTTAATGATATGCAAGAATAGTGTGCAGTAGCTTTACTGCATAGATTTGCATTAACATAGTTACCATGAAGTAAAGCTAACACAGAAGCCATTTAAAGTGTGTTAAGCACATGTCCCCTAACTCTAAAAAAATTATCAAAAATTGAATGCACAAATTTGGCACATGCCCAATTTGCGTGTGCAATTTAATTGAATAGAGATAATTAGTGCCAATAATTGTTTTTTAAACAAACAATTATTTGGCACTAATTGGCATCAATTAACAGGTAAATATGTAAATTTAGGTGTGTGATCCGTACGTACATGCAGACTGGAAAAGGGTGCGCAGACATGGGAAGATCATGGGCATTTCGTGGTGGAGAATGGGTGTGGACTCCAGTTACACATGCAATTATAGAATAAAGAGGGTTCCATGTGTAAATTTAGATGAGGCATTTGCACCACATTTTTGATGGTGCAAAAGGACACACCTAAATTTAAGCATGACCCCTGTCCTAAAGCACTGTTCTGTAAACCATGCTTATCTTTAGGTGTGGCTTATAGAATAGAGTAAAGTTGGGGGTTTTTTTGCTGGTTTTTTAGGCATGGTTTATAGAATTCACCCCATGGAGGGCAATTTTATAAAAGTGCACCTAAGTTTAGCAACCTACTCTAGAAAGAAAAGTAGGATGCCTACTTTCAATTATAAAATGTAAGTGTAAGTAGGTATATATTCATGTATGTGAACAGATGTAATTACATACGCCATCCATAGAGCTGGTTTAAATGCTTACACCTAGATTGGGGACATATGTGCATAATTTACAGTATACTATAAGTTATACAGGTAAGTGTAAGCCTCTGTCCATGATCTGCCCAGACTCCGCCCATGCGATTGTCCATCAGCATGGTATACACTACATAAAATATATGCACACTTACAGAATAGTTTGCAGCCAGATTATTGCTATTTATGTGCATATATGTGCATATATGCTCACATATGCACACAAATGAGTAGAATACTGGCATTTATTTGAGTTCTTACCACCTAAATCGACATGGCTTCTAATAGAATTACCTCCAGTATGTGTGAATTAGATGCACTATTAGCACATGATCATGGCTGTTAAACCTTTTGGATGGGTGCCCTTCCTCATGCCGCCAACAACAGCACAGCTTTCTTAGCCCCCTGTCAGTCCTGCATTCCCAAAACTTAGATATTTTTCTGCCATAATGGAACAAATCAGAAATGTCTGGGGCTAAAAGGTAGATGGTTTGGGTTAGAAATCATGACTAAATCACAAAAAGGTGCCTTAGATGACCAACCAGCTTATTTTTGAAGGAGAAGGGAGCCCATCTTTCGACACAAATCGGGAGATAGGCGCCCTTCTCTCAAGACCGCCCAAATCGATATAATTGAAACCTGATTTTTTTTACACCCTCAACGGCTTTCCGTCGCAGGGATGACCAAAGTTCACGAGGACGTGTTGGCAGGGTAGCGAAGGCGAGACTGGGGCGGGACTGGGGCATGATTAGGAGATGGGTGTCCTCGGCTGATAATGGAAAAAAGAAGGGCTTCCCTGACGAGCACTTGACCGACTTTACTTCGTCCATTTTTTTCATGACCAAGCCGTGAAAAGATGCCCGAACTGAGCAGATGACCACCGGAGGAAATCGATGATGACCTCCCCTTACTCCCCCAGTGGTCACTAACCCCCTCCCACCATAAAAAACAGGTTAAAAATACTTTTTTGCCAGCCTCAAATGCCATACTCAGGTCCATCACACCAGTATATAGGTCCCTGGATCAGTTGTAGTGGGTGCAGTGTACTTCAGGCAGGCGGACCTGGGGGGAGGGGTTTGGGGTACTCAGCACCCAAGGTAAGGGAGCTATGCACCTGGGAGCAATTTCTGAAGTCCACTGCAGTGCCCCCTAGGGTGCCCGGTTGGTGTCCTGGCATGTGAGGGGGACCAGTGCACTACAAATGCTGGCTCCTCCCACGACCACATGGCTTGGATTTGGCCGTTTTTGAGATGGACGTCCTTAGTTTCCATTATCGCCGAAAACCAAGGTCGGCCATCTCTAAGGACGGCCATCTCTAAGGTTGACCCAAATGTTGAGATTTGTATGTGCCCGACCGTATTATTGAAACGAAAGATGGGCTCCCATCTTGTTTCGATAATACGGTTGGGGACGCCCCTTTAAGGGGCCGCCCTTAGAGATGGGCACCCCTCTATTCGATTATGCCCCTCCAAATGACCACTGGAAGGATTAAGGCATGAACCCTCCCTTATTTCCCTAATGGTCACTGACCTCCTCCCACCCCCAAAAGATTTGAAAGAAACAGTATATACTGGCCTCTATGACAGCTTCAGATGTTATGGACAGTCTTAATACATCAGCAATCAGGTATCTGGAGTAGCCTAGTGGTTGGTGCAGTGGCTTGTAGAGAAAGGGCCCCAGGCTCATATCCCACTCTGGTACATTTGCGGTGGAAAGTTGGAGCCTCCGTAACCCACCAAAAACCCACTGTACCCATATATAGTTGACACCTGCAGACATAAGAGGTATTGTAGTATTGTACAGTTGAGTACACTAGGTTTTTGGTGGGTTTTGGAGGGCTCACCATACAGTACAAAGGGTACCTGGGACCTTTGATATGAAGAGCACTGCAGTTCCCCTTAGGGTGCCCCACTGCTCTGTTGGGATGTCTGTGTTGCCAGTCTACTAATAATGCTTTCCCCCAATACAACCCAATCATTTGTTTTTTTTAGTGTTTTTCCCTTGGATTTTTGTTTTTGAAAATGGTCCCAAAAGATAAATGAACTGAGCATAAAAACATCTAGCAAATGGCATTTTCAAAACAAAAAATTGGACATTTTTCTGGTTTGAAAATGACCATGCTCACTACTGGATATTTGAATATTTTTTTGCAAAACGTCCAAAACTCGTCATATTGAAAATGCCCCTCCACATCAAGAATGAAGACCCAAAATAAGAAATATAGGGATGTGCATTTGTTATCACATGGTTGGTTTGTGTTCTTCATAAAAATTTGGTGCATGCAAGATCAATTTAATGCACATTAAGTTGATTTGCACAGCTAGAAGAGTTCTAACTCCATTTATTTTCAAAAGAAGTTAAAATAGGTATTCGCCAACATAAAAGAATGTATGATAAAACTGACTGTAGAGATCTTTGTGGTCTCAGATCATGGGTCTTACCTGAAAAGTTGCAACATAGGATAGATGAACTGTGATTTGAATCATTTTTCTCAAGCCAAGAACTAAAACTTCTGGTTAATGGCATTGAATCGTCAAGCTGATTGATGAGGTTTTTAGGTCCCACAGGACTCCGTCCAGTCTTCAACATTATGTAATATTTATTAGCAGCTGTAGGCAGTGCTCTTGTAATCCAAGGACCTACAGTTTTAAATGAATGTGAATAACATACACTTGCTAATTTTTATAGTCAATGCTTATGATACTTCAGCAGTTTTGGAGAGTTGCTCATCAGATGTAAGTGATGGCACAGATGGTTGAGCAGTTGTTGCAGGCCTAAATTAAAACAAATAGGGACCCTTTTACCAAAGGACGGTAGGGCTACACCGGCTTGGTGTGTGGCAAATCGGCCCTACCACCCAGCTCGCCTAGGAGCCCAGTGGTAATTCTGGTTTTCCTGTGCCATTTTTGGTGCTAGGAAATACCTTTGCATTTTCTAGCACCGGGGGGGGGGGGGGGGGGGGGAGGGGAGGGGTATCCCGGCAGTAATCAGTTACTGCCGGAGCCCTCACCACCTCCTAAATAGGAAGCAGTAAGGGTTCCAGCAGTAAATGGCTGCATGTCAATTTTTTAATTATCACATGACCATTTACTGGCCCTTTAAAAAAAAGGGCCTTTTTACTGGTGGGGGTAAAAGGTGGCCTCAGCATGCGGCAATCCCATGTGCTGACACCACCAAGGGCCACCTTTTTCCATCGTCTGTTAAAAGGGCCTCTTAGCTACACAGAAAGCAGTTGAATATTTCCATTATATATATAGCTAGATGTTCTGCACTTGCTCTGCTCCAACTCTGTTCTGGCACCGTCCAGATAGTGCTGAAGTGGTTAGAGGAATTTTCACCAGCATGATTCGGATAGTGCCATTGAAATCCACAGATAGTGGACATGTACATATTCCCCCTGATTCTGTAAAGGTTGCCAAAAGTTGTGCACGTAAATGTAGGCACATTCTTGAATTGCATGCGCAATTTAATTGAATAACAAGTCAATTAGTGCCGATAATTGTTTTTTTAACAGGCAATTATTGGTACTAATTAGATTTAATTGGGACCAATGCGCATAAAATTAGGCGAGGGATCTGTGCCTAAAATTTATGTGTGTTCCAAAAAAGAGAGTGCAGAAATAGGAGGGTCATGAGTGTTTTCGGATTGGAATATAGGCGTGGCTTTGAGTTACACACATAATGGTGCGCCATGAGTAAATTTTGGCACGGGCATTTGCACCAAATTTTCATTGGTGCAAATGGCCATGCCTAAATTTACATGTGACTCTCCGCTTAAGCATGTATTCTATACACCACGCTGAGCTTTAGGCATGGCTTATAGAATACTGCTTAAGTCATGTTTCTTTGGTGCCAATTTTTTAGACACCATTTATAGAATTTATCCCATTGGGGGTAATTTTCAATAGATTGCATGTTGATGCATGCACAACTGCTGTAACAGAATACTAGCATAAGTCCGCATTTAGACATCTAGCTTTAACTGTGAGAACTTATGCCAACAAAATGGCTGGTGGAAACGCTTGTGTCTAACCGTAGATGGTTAGGTACATAAATGCTAGTATTCCAAAAGCCATGTGCTTAACTGCCTCACATGACCATGACCAGCCCATGCCCCTCCCGGGTCCACACCTGTATCCTGTCATTAAAGCTCCTTGGATGCATCATTATTCTGCATCTCCAGGGAGCTGGTGAAAATTTGTGGGCCTAAATGCTGTCAGTTACAGTGGCGTAGCCAAGGGTAGGCCCGGGTGGGCCCAGACCCACCCACTTTGGGCTCAGGCCCGCCCAGTAGCAGCACATCTATGATGTGGCTGGCAGGGATTCCCAAGCCCCACCAACCAAAAACTTCCAACAACTGCCCCTCCTGCATACCTTGTAAATAGCAGATCTTCACCTGCAGCAAGCAGCAAGTGATACATACTGCTCACACTGGCTCCACAGCCTTCTCTTTGATGTATTCCTGCCTATGCGGAAACAGGAAGTTGCATCAGAGAGAAAGCTTAAAAGGAATGTGGGGGAGGAGAGATGTTTGAGAGACCATATGGCATGCAGACGAGAGATGGAGAAACCAAATCACTTGTGGGACAGGGTGGAGTTCTGCCCACCCATCTTGAGCCCAGGCCCACCCAAAATTGGGTGTCTGGCTACGCCCCTGGTCAGTTACATGAATAACTGACATTATTTTATAATGCTAACGCATAAAACTTAGGCACACCCCTGACCCACCCATGCCCTTCCCACATCCACACCCTTTAGAGTTGTATGCTAAAGGAATTATGCACTAAGGTTATAGAATACTAAGGGGCCCTTTTACTAAGCAGCCCACCATGGGCTTACTGCACGGCAATCCAGAACAACCACCGGCTGAACACAGGCGCTGGCAATAGATGCATCCCCAGTATGTGCTATTTCCGGTGCTAGGGAAAATAGGTCCCTATTTTTACTGCAGCAGTTATCCAGCGTTAATCAGGCAGTGCCATGCACTGCCCAGTTACCGCTGGGTTAGCATGGGAGCCCTTATTGCCACCTTACTGCAATGTTACCACATGGCCATCTCTTTATTCGGCCTTTTTACTTGCTGTGGTAAAAATGGTACTCCTGCCAGAATTCTGCAAATTTTGCAAAATTCTGCACACAAAATGTGCAAATTCTGCAAGTTTATTAGTCATAATTTAACGGATATTAAGCCCCCCTCACTGTATGCAGATACTATCCATATTTTTCCAGCCCCTTCCCTGCACCCACACATAGCATCTACCTTTTTTACAGCCCTTCCACCACCCCACAGCATCCACTAATGTTTTTTACAGCCCTCTCCTCCTTTTTTTTTATTTTTACAGCTCCCTCTGCCCCCACAGCATCCAGCTTTTTTTTATAACCCCCCCCCCCCCACTGCAGACACCTTTTCCACAGCTCCTCCCCCATAGCAGCCACTTTTTTTAACAATCCACACCCACACACACATATAGCATCCATTTTTTACAGTTGTCTCCCTCCCTCCCTCCCTCCAACCACGTACATTTTCTTTCAGCCACCCCTGCACCCATCTGTGAGGCAGGAGCAGGAGGAACTCCACGGGAGTACAGGGCAGAAAAGAACCACACTCTTTCCTGCCTGCTGCTACATAAGTACATAAGTATTGCCATACTGGGAAAGACCAAAGGTCCATCAAGCCCAGCATCCTGTTTCCAACAGTGGCCAATCCAGATCACAAATACCTGGCAAATACCTGCTGTTCTGGGCTGGTGCCAATACTTTTTCCAAATTGCTGCCAAGTCTTTCAGTGGCAGTTTCATGAGATTACCACTTGAAGTCTCAGCAGCCATTTTGAAAAGTGGTGGCACTGGCCCAGAGCAGCGACAGGGGGCAGGAAAGAGTGGGGTTCTTTCCTGCCCCTGATGAGGCCTCTAGACCACCAGGGTATACTTAGGTAGGCTTGGGGGGGGGGGCAAGGTGGGATGACCAAGACTTGGGGGGCAGGCTGCGGACAGCAGGATGGCCAAGGCTTGGGTGGACTGTGGCGGCAGCAAAACAGCCAAGGCTCAGGGATGGCGGCGGGAGGCTGGAAGCCAGTCGAAGTGCAGATTCTGTGTAAACATATAGAATTCTGTGCATCTGTGGAATTCTCTGCACCGCAGTTGTGCAGAATTCTGGCAGGGGTAAAAGGGCCTCAGCGAGCAGCAAAAACTCCAGCCACTGTCAATAAATTGCTATTAATGCAAATTAGCACCTAAGTTAACAATTAAGTTACACGTGTAACTGCTATTCATTTGTAACTTGCATGTGCAATTTTGCATGCTAAGTATGGAAATGTATGCACAAGATTTTGAATTAAGGCATTAGTGGCTGTTGCTAAATGTAGAAATAAATGTAAATTGTATCGAATTGTTTATTTACTTCTTATGGCTTATTTTATTTTCTGTACTTTAATTGCAATAATACTCAGTATCTCTCATTTCGGAATGTAAGCCACATTGAGCCTGCAAATAGGTGGGAAAATGTGGGATACAAATGCAGCAAAATAAATAAATGTACATAATAGTTCATTTGAATATCTGGCCCGACACTGCAGAATCAGATCAGCCAGCCAGAGTTCAGGTTCATAGTTTGGAAAAGAGTAGGATCTTGACATCTAAATTATTTTGCTATCATTTAGTAATACTTTGTACATTATTATGAACAGTTTTTAATGCAAAATTGAAAATGTTCAAGCTTGGCTGGCTGGCGTTTGCTCAGTTTTTTTCTTCTTTTTAATCAAATTCAGCCAGATGGGACCAACATCAAAAATGCACTGTACATATTTAAAGAAAAGTTAAAACCAGTGCACAATGCAGAGTCCCTTGCTTTCCTCAGTATGTTATTAGAAAATCTTAGAGATGTTTGTTATTCACATAAACATAGAATACAACAGCACTGGACAAACCCAATCAAGTTAACAACAACAAAAACAGGAAAAAAACCATGCAATGTTGAATATTAAAATAACGATAAAAAAGTACATTATTGGTTACCTCATGGTCAGAGACTTTGAAAACTAGCTCAAAAAATATAAGACCTGTCCTACTGGGTCAGACCAAGGGTCCATCTAGACCAGTATCCTGTTTCCAACAATCTCCAGTTCAGGTCACAGTTACCTGGCAGAGTCCCAAAAAGTGTCAACATTTCATGTTACTTAATCCCAAGGATGAGCCGTGGTTTTCCTTAATAACAGTTTATGGACTTTTCTTCAGGAATTTGTCCAATCCCTTTTTATAAACCCAGCTACATTAGCTGCTTTTACTACTTGTTCTAGCAATGAATCCCAGAGCTTAACTATTCACTGACACCCCCCCCCCCCCACACACACACACACACACAAATTGTATAAATGGTGCCTTAAATTGTGCCTGCTATTTACACACACACACAACTTAATTGATTATCAAACCAATCAGTGCCGATAATTGGTACTTAACAACCTATTAGCGGCACTAATTGACTTTAATTACAATTTATGTGCACAACTTTCTAGGCGTATTCTTCAATATTGTGCGGATAAATTGTAATTCGTGCAGGTGAAAAGGGGGCATGGGCATGGAATGGGTGGGTAGTGGGCATAAAAAAAAACTATGCTCGCTATTATAGAATACACCCGATTTGTGCCTAAGTTAGGCGCTGGTAGTTAGGTGTGGTTTTAGGTGGCTTATGTTTATTTTTATGCTTTTCTGTAGATACAGTCAATACCATTGTTAATTCAGACAGATTATTCCTGTATCATTTAAATATTTGGGGGCAATCATTGATTCTGCCCTCTTGTTTAGATCTCAGGTCTTTGATGTTGTGAAAAAAATCATTGTATTTCCTTCAACAGTTACGGTCAATTAGAAATTTGATAGATCAAAAATCTTTATGTACTCTTTCATATGCATATATTACTACACGCTATGATTACTGTAACATTATCTATGCCGGTGTTACTAAAACCTACCTGAAATGTTTACAAACCGTTCAGAATACAGTGGCTCATCTCATTTGTTGGGCCTCTAGATATGATAGGGTTACTCCACTCCTACACCATCTTCACTGGATCCCCTTTGCATTTAGAGTTAAATTTAAAGTTCTTACTTTGACTTATAAGGCACTTCATACTGCTATTCCATCTTATCATTCCATACACTCCTGGCCGTACTCTTCGCTCTTTAACAGATAACAGATTGGTTTTACCCCTGCCATCCAGGGCAAGATGGGAATCCACTCGTTCATCAGCTTTCTACTTTCTTTCCCCAGCATTATGGAATTCTTTACCACAGCAAATTAGATTACAAGGTCTTACACTCAATTCTGTAAATCATTGAAAACCTATTACTACCAATTAGCTTTTACCATGGAATGATGCAGAATCTCAGTAGTTAGACTACACAGGTTCCTGAGCTGCAATGTTTATCTTTGTGTTTGATGTATGAATGCCACAATTGTTTGCTTTGTATGATTTGTTCTGTGTGAAAGATTTGTCTTCTTTCCTGTCTTTTAATGGAGTTCCTAAATGAGTATTATTTAAGGTTATTATAAATTTGTTTTATGAACCGTTTGATTTGCTTTGCAATAAGTGATAAATGATACATGATATACCATTTTTGCAGGTACTTTTCTGTCCCTTCTGTACCTGGGGCAATTGAGGGTTTAGTGATTTACCCAGGGTCACAAGGAGTTACAGTGGGAATTGGCCTAAATGAGTGTGCTTAAATTTTACTTGTAAGAACATCTGCAAAGCATATTCTATAAACTACACCAAACTTTAAATGTAGTTTATAGAATTGCGCTAAGCGTATGGTTTTTTCGGCATCATTTATAGAATTTAGCACTGAGTGAAAAAATACTTTCACCTGTTTGTTTTAGATGTTCTACTTCAGGGATTGTCCCCTAATCTTTGTATTTTTCGAAAGAGTAAACAATCGATTCATGTTTACCCATTCCACTGTATTCAAGATTTTATAGACCTTTGTCATTTCGCCCCTCGGCTGTCTCTTCTCTAGGGTGAAGAGGCCTAAACGTTTTAGCTTTTCCTCATATTAGAATTTTTTCATCCCCTTAATTATTTTGGTCATAATGAGCTTTGACCATTTTCTCCATGCTTCCTGAAAAAATACTTTTATAAACCCTAGTGCATATTAGTACAGTACAGTCTCAATTATCCAGCCTTCGCTGATCTGATCATCTGGTATATCTGGAACACCCCCGGTGACATCACCACATCGCTGTTAAGAAGAACGTGGCTTCTCTTTCCATTTTCCGGCATAGCACAGAGAGAAGTTTTGCACCTGAGACAATTAGTTTCGATCCCAGGGCCTTACTTTTACTGGAAAACAGCACCGTTGTGACCCGGGGTTACCATTGTTTTCTGTATTATCCAACTTTTTATTTATCCCGCAATGGATTGGTCCCATTTACATCAGATAATCGAGACTTTACTGTACATGTATAAAGCATCAAGGTTCGGATAAAAAAAAAAAGTTAGGTAAGACAGCTTTTTATAAACAGCTGAACAAAATATCAAATTATAACTGCTAGCAATGCAGTAAATGTGATAAATTTAGGATATGTGTCATTTTAAGTTCTATTACTTTGACCTATTTCAAGTGTTCTTGAATCACCCTCATCTAATTTGCTCCTGTGGTTTAGATTAGGGTTTTGGAACACAGCCATATACATGTTTTATGATGCAATTTTCTGATCCTCTGCATTTATTACAGGCACAATCTTGACAGTTTATAGCTGACCTTGATTATCACATGATATTTATACACAACTAATGGATCTTCTCTATAGAGCTGTCACAGCTACCATGCACAGTGCTCCTTAATTCTACAATAGGATTCTTGCTGTGACAAATGATTGTTATCTCTGTTCAGCTAAAGCTTTTAATCTTCTAGAAAAAAAAAAGATAATGAATCGCTGCAAATAATCTAAGTATGAAAGGGAAGAGTCAAAAGTGATGCAGGCATGAAAATGGGAACTCTGGTAAATCACATGATGAAGCCTGCACAATTTCAAGAATATCAAACATTCACATATCTTCGTAGAACAAATTGCAATATAAAAAATACATTCTTAAGGTGGTTGATGTGATATATCAAAAGTCCAAAAGACAAGTAATTTATCTAGGCTCACAGAATTCCGAGAATCTAATTTTCATTGATCCTTGAACTAAAAGGTATGTTGTAACATAATAGGTAATTCTCTCCTTTGCCATGGTCTTTTTGCTAATGCTTCTTTTGTTGATTTTGCAAATCACAATAACTCTTACTCTCTGTTCCCACAAGTAAACTGCATGCAGCAAAGTTTAATTTAAAAAAAATGCATAAATTTATATTAATAGCACAAGGGACTGAAAGCAAAGTTAGATTACTGTACATTTCACTCAGTTCTATGTTTGTTTTATGTATATTATAATGCTTACGTAGAATTGGCAGTATTTGGCATTCATCTCCTTGTGCCCATGTTTTTTTTTTATTATTCATTGTATTCTTCATTTTTCTTTTGTATTATGCTCATGCTTCAATAAAAAAAGATTGAACTACAAGAAAATAGATGTAGTAAGCGCTCTAAATATGGACAGAGAAAAATGATCATTTCAATTTACTTTTGGATCAGTTTTCATTTCATTCGGTTCATTCATGTTCACGGTAGTGGAACTCATTCATTTAGTTTGTTCCATTTGTTTCCATTAAATACCATGGGCTCTAACAGTAGTATTTTCCAGTTTTTATGAAACTTGCTGGCAGGCATCAGCAACAGAGGCAATGGCATCCCAAGGGGCCAATGCTCAAAACCACTACCGGCATTAACATACGGTTAATGCCAAGTTTGCGTATATAATATTGTGCACCAAATCCTCAAATGGTTTCAGCGTGTTTGCTGAAACCATTACTGAAAATTGCATTAATAGTAATTTAAATGAAGTTTTTAAGAACCCTGCAACTATGTTTAAAAAAGAAAGTTTCTCAGGTGTGTTTAGTGCAGAAAACTTTCCACCTGGTCCAGAGCAGTGTAGAAGAGTCAGTTGAGAAGAGAGGTATCTAACAGCACCCCTTCTCTCCCTGCAACCCAAACACCCTGCCCTGGACTGCTTCCTTCATCTGCAGGGAGTTTCTCTCTTGTATGGTAGACAGTCCCTGCACCGTTTATTCCAGGATACATGGTGCGGGGCAGGGTGTCACCATTTTGAAGAAAGCAACATCAGATGCAGGAGTACGTAGGCATTGCTCCAGCTTCCTTTCAGGTACGGGGTCTGGAGGGTCTTGGGGAGGGGTTGAACCAGGGATTTTGGGGATGGGACTTGGGGGAGGGAGGGACCAGAGGTCCACTAGAACATCAGGGCATTTTATGTAAATATTAGGGAAAGCAGGGTCAGGTCGTGATGGGGACAAGAGGTCTACTAGACCATCAGAGCCTTTTTTAATGTTAGGGGAAAAGGGGGGGGGGTTGGTATGTGCGGCCAGGGTGGGTGCCGCTAGACACCATGGATATGTTTTTGCGGGGGGGGGGGGGGGGGCAAGAAGAGCTGTTGGCTTGGGGGATGTTTTGGGGTACTTGTTGCCATGGTTTGCTTTGTGTATGTTTTTTAAACTCAACTTTCCTGTCAGTGCCTAAATCTATCACTACTCAAGTACTGACAGGAAAGTAGACATTTTGTTAAGCTGCAGATTTTATGGGAGGGGTCAAGTCAAGGGGCATTAGTGCATGCTAACTGGGTAGCACAGGATTACTGCATGAGCCCTTTGCACCTCCAACATGGGTGGCAGTCTTAAGTGCGCACATGCTTTTTTTAATGGCTGCATGCCAATGGCAACACCAGTGCATGGCATTAATTGTCCATTTATGACTGCAGTGAAAATGGCCTTAGTGCATGGGAAAAATCCCTGCAAGGGCGCACTAAAGCCATTTTTACCACACCTTAGTAAAAGAACCCCTAAAAGGAAAAAAAAAAAGCAACAGGGCACTATCAGCAGAGTATACATATAATTCTAGCTGCATTACAAATCAGCAAGTTCCTTGGACAGATTCTAATTCAAACCTTTTATAATCCAGAAACAATCTAAATTATTTAGGATAAAAAACAAACATACAAACAAAAACATATTATTAGTAGTAAACTGTACAATACACTTAGCAGGAAAGTGCAGAAGAAAAGATTTCCAAGAGCCAATATCTCCTGAGTGGCTGCAGTGGGCGCAGGGGGAGAGGAGGGTCGCTGGACATGGGTGGTTGCAGGGGAGCCGAGGAAAACCTTGCTAGCGCCCGTTTCATTTGTGTCCGAAACGGGCCTTTTTTACTAGTTATATAGAATAGAGACATAAGTCTGTTATGCATGCAACTGCAAATTAACACCAATTAGTGATTGTTACTGGTAATTTATCACCAATTATTTACCAATATAGTGCCAATTAGTTAATTCTGTTATGCACCTAACTTGCCCTATTCTATAACTGCATGCCCAATTGCATGCCTAATTTATCAAATTTGAGGGTAAATATCTACACTGCATATTAAGTGCATGGGCACATTCTGGGCACACCTACAACAGTTACCACAGAGTCTTTTTCATTACTGCATGGTAATTTTTGCATGGGAACTGCTAAGATGGGGAATTCATCAAGCAGTGTTAGAGCCTTCACTAAGAAGTCAATAGTATAAAGGGCTAGATTCTATTTATGGCGCCAAAAACATTGGCATCGAAAAAAATACTTAAAGTTAGGCATGGTTTATAGAATAGTGATTATGCCCAGGGGTCATGCATAGATTTCAGCACCACCATTTGTACCAGTGAAAACGTGGTCCAAATTTCTGCACCTAAGTTTATGCGTGGAGCCCCCATATTTCATAATTATATGTGTAACTCAAAACCATGGTCTTGATCCACCCTGAAATGCCCATAACTCTCCCATTTCCTCGCTCCCTTTTTTGGCCCACATGTAGAATTTAGATGCAGATCCCATGCCTAAATTTGCACATGTCAAATCTAATTAAGTCTAATTAGTACCAATAATTCCTTGTTGAAAAGCCAATTGTTGACATTAATTGGCTCGATATGTAATTAAATTGTGCTTGCAAATTGGGCATTCAGCAAAATTTGCACACTCAATTTTTATAGAATTTTTGGGGAAATGGGCTTCTTAACATTCAGGGGTCCTTTTACCAAGCTGTGGTAAAAAGGGCCCTGCAATAGCAGTGGAGGTAATTTTTCACGCATGCCAGGGTCCTTTTTCTTTTAGCAGGTAAAAAGTCCCTAAAAGAAATATAACCATGCGGTAAGATTACTCTTACTGCATGGCTATGCGGCAGGGAGCACTTACCGACACCCACTGAGGTGGCGGTAAGGGCTCCCATGGTAACCCGACGGTAACTGGGTAGCACATGGTGCTGCCCAATTACCACTAGGTTAGTGCTGTGGTATGGTGCATGCTCGAGGCGGAATTACTACCGGAGGCCGCATTGGGCCAGCAGTAGTGCTGGGTTGCTGCACAACATGTCTGTTGCCGCATAGCAACCATTTAGTAAAAGGGCCCCTCAGTGTGCATTAAGTCCCTAACGCCCACGCGACGACCCGACGCTGCTTGATGAATTCCCCACTATATCTACCGCATCTTTAAAAAAAGACCCCCCCCCCCCCCTCTTAGTTTGCATCTGACATTCCTTCATGTATTTGCTCAAGTTGAGCCTTCAATAGTTTTCCATCTTTGTGCAGTTATATTTTCTCTCACAGGCAGTGATAAGAATTGGATTTGAACTTTTATTTTCAGCTATTATTTTGATTTGAGTTTGTCAGTTTACAATCCAGTGACAGAATATTGTTACTTGCAAACACTTAAAGAAACTGAAAAGGCATTTAAATCAATGAACAGAGATGAATATACTTATATTGAACTTTAAGAAAAAGGATGTGACAAGCAGATTGATTCGGTCACCATTTACTCCTCTCTTGAGAACATCACAGGTTTACATTTTTGAGAAAGTAATCTCTTCAAAATCTTAATAATAAACATATCTTATACTCTTTGCAGATATGCATTTTTAGAATTTGCTATAATGTCTTCTACTAGTTTTGATCAATAATATTGATTTTTTTCACAGATCCACAGCATAATGGCTCTTTTTAAATTTAGGTCTATCTACCTAAAATATAGTATGCAGCGCATGTCATCACCATCCTATTGTTCAGGTTTAATCTCTATTTCTTTTTAAAAAGTCCTTATTTTTCAAAAAGAAAAAATAAAGAATGTGTATTTACACAGTTTATATTTTGTCATTGGTATTGTCCACACACAGTTCAGTATCTGCAAGCAAAGAAAACCATTAAGCTTCATTGTTCAAACTGTGAGGGTGAACAGTATTAAGATAAGATATTCAATATAGGGGTCCTTTTACTAAGGTGTGCTAATGGATTTAACATGAGCTAATGATTAGTGTGTGCTAAATTATCAGAAGCCCATTATATCATCTAATCATTTAGTACACCTTAGTAAAATGACTCCATTGTTTGCTATGATAAGTCAACAATGACAATCATCACCTTTCCAGTCAATAGGTATACTATCACCCCCTCCCCCGTGCATTTGTTCAAATTTGCACCATTGTCTTACAGTAAGCAAATGATATTTCATATGAAAAAGATCACATTAAAAATAATATTTACAATAACAATTTAGGTATCCCATACACGCCTTTATATTTTCCCATTTTATTTTATTAAGCGGACCTTTAACTAAGCTGTGTTAGGCAGCTAGCATGGGTTTTACTGAACAGTAAACATTAGCACTGACCCATGCTAACATTTATTTAGTGCTAAGACAGACTATGTAGTAAAAATGACACACTAACTGCTTAAAATAACAACTAGCAGGAATAGGGAGGGACCAGAATGGAGTGAGGAGTGGTCTTCTCTTATTGCTAGCACACAGGTGATTACCATGTGCTAGCTGTCCCAATAGTCAACAGCACGTAAGCAATTACTGCCACCTCAAAGGGAGGTGATAGTTGCAGAAGCACTGTTTACAAGCCGGTGGCACACATAAACCCAGGAGGTGGCCAGGGAGGTAAATAAATAAATAAAGAAACATGTCAGTCTTGTGTTGGTGCAGCTCCCCAAAAGTCTCCATTCTTTACAAATCCCACTCTCCCTCAATGTCCGATCCTCACCCACCCCACTGCCTATGTCCTAATCCCCCCAACATATGCAGCTGCACCTGGACCCCCCACCAATAAAACCCCGTCTCCCTAAGACCCACAATCTGCCCTGCCAAACAAACCCTATCCCAATCTGAAAATTGCTCCCACCCCCATACTCCTCCCTAACGGGACTCCTTCAGGGGTCATTCAATGTTTCCCCCGTAATGCCAGATGGCAGTAGTCTTCCTGGGCACCATCCTTCAAAATGGCACCCTTGCTTGATTGCTATAGTTTCGTAAGACTGCTGAGAATGGATGGCTAAAGAACTGCAGTGGATGAGGAAAGACTGACTACTGGTAATGATGAGGACAAAAATGTAAAGTTTCAAATGTAAAAAATTGGACTTCTAAAAATGTGCATAAAATTTAATTCCAACAGTCAAAAAGAAATGAACAAACAATCCAACCACTGTTGTATATAACACAAAAAAACACAACAAATTCAAATTTATCGAAGGGGGTCCTTTTAGTAAATTGTGTAAGTACTAATGGTTGCTTACAGCAGGTTCAAAAGGACTATCGTGGGGCACGCTCAGGTGACCTGTGGTGGTTTTCGGATCAGCGCACAAATCCCATATGCTGAAAATTTGAATTTATTTTTTAGCACTGGGACATGTATGGGGGCAGAGAGTAGGTGTGTTCTAGCTCATGAGCCTGTACTGACTACAAAATAGGTGGTGGTGAGGGTTCACATGCTAATAGCTGTGTGTTAATGGGGACATTTTACCATCGTGCTACAAGTGGGAAAGATCCACACTGGGGATAGTGCTGGCCACTTTTTAGCACTGCTTAGTAAAAGGGCTCCTAAATATGAAAACTGCTATTCAATTTAAAGTCATACCCCCCCCCCCCCTTCATATTAAGTCATCGATGGTCAGCGTTTTTTTAAATGCTTACCATTGCCTTCTAAATTATCCTCCAATACTCAGTGCCAGACCATGTCAGGGCACCAGCATTGAATATTCATATGTGGGCAGGTTGGGTAGCGGAACGTATGCGGGCCCAGCTGATATTCTAGGAACGGGTTGGGGGTGCCAGTGGGGAATGTTTGGGGAATGGGAGTGGCTTGTGTCCACTGGTTGGGAGTTGCATACAACGTACCAGGGGCTCGGCGGGGGGAAGCTTCAATTTTTTAAAAAAAGCTTATGCGGGTCCACACTCGACATTCAGCCAGGGCCCGCATAAGCTTAAGCAGGTGAATTTAGGACAGCCTTTGAGCTATCCTAAATTCACCTGCTTAAGCTTATGCAGGCCTCAGCTGAATATCACCGGCACCCACATAAGTCCCAGCTCCTCCCCAACACAACCTCCTGGCCAGCCCCTGACCAGCCCATTTTTGGGGGTGCTAGTCTGAGGCGATATTCAGTGGGTGGGGACAGGAGATTTAAGCAAGCCAGAGCCTCTCCAGTGTACTTAAATCACCATGTGTTAATGGGGACATTTTACCATCGTGCTACAAGTGGGAAAGATCCACACTGGGAATAGTGCTGGCCCCATAGTTTTCATTTTTATTAATATTTCTATTTGTTTTTGTTTTAATTTTTAAAAGTATCTAATATTTTGTCAGTTTTCAAAAATTGGAGTAAAAAAAATCTCAGATACCCTTAATTTGCTGCAAAGAAGCTGGTCTATGTATCGTTCATTATTTTGTTTAAATCATTTTCTCAAGTCATCAGCTAAATTATATTTTACATTCAGCACTTCTTAAACATTTTGTGGTTGCAACAAAACATTTTTCATACATGCATAGATAAAGCATTTATCTGCACATATTTAGTCACGATGCAGGTCCATCCACTTCAATCAATAGCTTCTTCAGGGGAGCTTCCACATACAATGCTGCTCCACTTGCAACACCATAGTCAATAGCAGATGACTTTTCATGTAAGCAAGTGCAAAGTGATACATGTGGGAAAGAGGTACACAAACCATAGTTATGTGATGCAAGGTTCCACATTAGGAGTGACCGACCAAGAAAGGGATCTAGGTGTATCGTTGATGATACATTGTGTGGTGGTAGCTATGAAAGCAAATAGAATGTTAGGTATTATTAGGAAAGGAATGGAAAACAAAAATGAGGATGTTATAATGCATTTGTATCACTCCATGGTGAAACTGCACCTTGAATACTGTGTGAAATTCTGGTATATCTCAAAAAAAGACGATAGTGAAATTAGAAAAGGTACAGAGAAGGGTGACGAAAATGATAAAGGGGATGGGATGACTTCCTTATGAGGAAAGGCTGAAGTGGCTAGGGCTAGCTTGGAGAAGAGATGGATGAGGGGAGATATGATAGACGTATATAAAATATTGAGTGGAGAGGAACAGGTAGAAGTGAATCACTTGTTTACTCTTTCCAAATATATGAGAACTAGGGGAGCATGCAAAGAAACTACTAAGTAGTAAATTTAAAATGAATCATAGAAAATATGTCTTCACCCAATGAGTAATTAAATCCTGGAATTTGTTGCCAGAGGATGTGGCAAAAGCAGTTAACAGGGTTTTAAAAACGTTTGGATAATTTCCTAAAAGAAAAGTCCATAAGCCAATATTAAGATGGATTTGGGAAAACCCACTGCATATTCTAGGATAAGCAGCATAAAATCTGTTTTACTGTTCTAGGGTCTTGCCAGGTTCTTGTGACCTGGATTGACCACTGTTGGAAACAGGATACTGGGCTTGATGGACCTTTGTTCTGTGCCAGTATGGCAATGTTATGTTTTTTATGTTCTTATGTGCTTACATCTGCAAAAAATTGTTGTTTGCTGCAAAATAATAAGTATTAATCCACATGGAGGGGCATAATCGAACGGGGCCAGCCATCTATATGGCCGGCCATCTTCAAGGCCATTCCCGTAAAGAGGCGTCCCGACCGTATTATCAAAACAAGATAGCCAGCTATCTTTCGTTTCAATAATACGGTCAGAGCCGGCCAAATCTCAACATTTGGCCCGGCTTTAGAGATGGCCGACATTGTTTTTCAGCGATAATGGAAACTAATGGCGGCGATCTCAAACCCGGCCAAATCTAAGATATTTAGTCATGGGAGGAGCCAGCATTTGTAGTGCACTGGTTCCCCTCACATGCCAGGACATCAACCGGGCACCCTAGGGGGCACTGCAGTGGACTTCAAAAATAGCTCTCAGGTGCATACCTCCCTTACGTTGTGTGCTGAGCCCCCCAAATGCCCCCCCAAACCCACTCCCCACAACTATACACCACTACCATAGATCTTAGGGATGAAGGAGGCACCTACATGTGGGTACAGTGGGTTTTGGGGGGGGGGGGGTTGGAGGGCTCCCATTTACCACCACAAGTATAACAGGTAGGGGGGATGGGCCTGGGTCCACCTGCCTGAAGTGCACTGCACCCACTAAAAACTACTCCAGGGACCTGCATACTGCTGTCAAGGAGCTGGGTATGAGATTTGAGGCTGGCATAGAGGCTGGCAAAAAAATGATTTTTTATTTTTTTGGGGGTGAGAGGGGGTTGGTGACCACTGGGTGAGTAAGGGGAAGTGATCCCCGATTCCCTCTGGTGGTCCTCTGGTCAGTTGGGGCACTTTTTGGAGGCTTGGTCCTAAAAATAAATGGACCAAGTGAAGCTGGCCAAGTGCTCGTTAGAGCTGGCCTTCTTTTTTCCATTATCGTCCAAAACCGGCCATGTCTTAACCATGCCCCCATCCCGCCTTCCATACTGTGCCGACACGCCTCCTTAAACTTTGGCCGGCCCTGCGACAGAAAGCAGTTGAAGCCGGCCAAAATCGGCTTTTGATTATACCGATTTGGCTAGGTTTGGCTAGGAGATGGCTGGTTATCTCCCGATTTGTGTCGGAAGATGGCCGGCCTTCTCGTTCGAAAATAAGCAGGTTAGGGGCCCTTTTACAATGCCGCGGTACAGCTATCACAGTGTTGGCAAGCGCCAATCAGACACTACCATAGGCCTACCATAGGGACCTAGCAGTAGCTCCTGTCCCCACCATATGCCATTTCCAGTGCACAGGTTTTTCTTTTTAATTTTCTACGCCAGTTTAGCACAGAGGCTCTTACCACCTCCTAAATAGGTGGCAGTAAGGGCTGCCCTGGGAAATGGCTGAGTAACAAGTGGTTAACTTGCCATTCAGCCATTTTCTTCTAAATAAAACACCTTCTATCCGCTGTGGTAAAAGGGGGCCTCGGCACATGAAAAAACCCACGCGCTAATGCCACCATGAGCCCCCTTTACTGCAGCATGTTAAAAGCTGCCCTTAATGTGACATTCATTTTTTTTAAAAACACACTGCTTAAATTACTTATTAGCTTTAAATTTCCAAAATGTTTTCAAGTATTTATATCAGGCCCGTGTTTGCTGCTTTAGCAATCCGACCCAAAATGTTCCACCAATTGGGGTTCTTAAACTGGATTACATGATCTTCTATGTTTCCCTTTCAAAAAAATCATAAAATTATCTTCCAATCACACATTTAAACTGTGAGGTTCAAGAGAATGTAGTTTATAAATCCAACATTGTTCCAACTGTATTATTATTATTCTTCTTTCACAATCTCCTCCTCTCAAATTTGCCAGAACGACTTCTAAAGCAAAACATCGTAACTCATCAAAACTGTGTGTCAGTGTGGTGCAATATTTAACAAGAGAGGTATCAAGTTTTGGGTTTTTTTCTATGTAAGCTGGAACAATGTTCATTTGTGCAAATTTTCAAAGGTCTTACAATTTTTTTGTGGCAACTACAGAATGTTTGAGAAATGCTGAAATATAATTTAGCTGTTACTTTGGAGAAATGATTTAAAGAAAATAACAAAGCAAGATTGGAAGGGTTTTTTTTCAGACTGATGAAAGATAAATAGACCCTCTATAAAGCTGCTTTGCAGCAAATTAAGGGTGTCTGAGGTCTTTTTCCATCCAATTTTTGTAAATTAATGTTAGATACTTTTAAAATTAAAAAGAAAAACAAACAAATAGAAACAGAAATAAATTTTAAGAACCCTCACAATGCATTTATGGCTCCTTTTACTAAGGTACACTAATGGACTTAGCACATGCTAACCGTTAGCTGTTCTAAATCCATTAGCATACCTTAGTAAAAGAAGCCCTTAATTAGTTTAAAAATAAACAGCTAAATGTATAAATGTACATACTCTTAGAATCAGAAGCCCTACATATAAGTCACTATGGGGCTATTTTACTATAATGTGGTAAAAGTTTGCACTTACTGCACGGTTAACCCACAAATTACAGTGCAATAAGTGCAAATGCTATGCAGTAAATGCAGGGGGATGACCACCATCCGCCCTGCATTGACTGCACAATGCAGAACATTGCTACAGAGGCACCATGTTACAAGCAGCGTCAGATAGTGTGGGAGCACCACCATTGTCTGCCAGTGCAGTGGAGTCCCACACAAAAAGTTTAAAAAGCAATGGTTCGCTGGTGCACTATCCCCTATAAATCTCCTCATCAGCTCCTACCTCCCCCACATCAAGTCCCCCAAACCCTCAAATCCCTTCAATTAGGTCCCTGACACCCACGGATCATGTCTCTGACACTCCTTGATCCCATCAATCAAGCCCTTAACACCCCCAATACAAACCCTGCCTTCATGACAGACCCCAACACATGGGGAGAATACCAATCAACAACTCATAATCCTGTCCCCCCTAACAGAAGCCCCAGTACTACCCCACCACCCTGGAGGGTGGTATGCCCTTTCAACACAAGGGCTTCCAAAACACATACCCTATCTTCTTCACAAAGACCTACCCTCCCCTATTGTCCAGGCCTCCCCTCTTAGGAGTTACTGGGGTGTAAGCATTGGTGAGGCACTGGGTCTCAGGCAGCAATAATCCCCTTTTAGATCCACCTAGGCTGGCGCCTGAATCCAAAATGGCACCAACGACCCCAGGGGCAGCCTTGCGGTATTACCAGCATATTCAACAATTTAGTACATAGCTGGTCTACAATCATTATAAAGGACATATAGTTAAATTGTCCATGCATTTTTATGTGCTTCTCTTCCTGACTACCTCCATATGTTCAAACAAATCTCTTGAAGAAACTTAATACAGAGAGAGTCCCTCTAGATTGTAAGCTCTTTTGAGCAGGGAATCTTTTGTGCATGGTGTACAGCGCTGCGTATGCCTTGTAGCGCTATAGAAATGATAAGTAGTAGCAGTAGTAGTAAATTCACCCTATTTATATTGTTTTCCAGTTTAGAGGCTATAGTTGCATTAAAACTTCACATAATCAATAAAATAATGTCCTAAATATGTTAAACATGCAGCACTGATGAATGAATATTAATACATCTATTAATAAAGAATATTATCTTTAGTTTTAAGTCAGGAAAATAGCTGTCTTAGCTAGAAAAGATCTATGGAAAAGATAAAAATGCATTATGCCACTGAGACTTGCATATGGCATAGAATAGAATAAATCCCTATCTAACCCTAAAGCCAACAGAACAAATTAAAGGCTTCTTTTAGAAAGCAATGCTAGCGATTCTTGGGCTGCAAATGAAAGAAAGCCCATAGGAATTGAATGGACTTCCTGTCATTTTCCGTGCAGGAATCGCTAACATGACTTTGTTAAAGAAGTCCAAAATAACCAGTAGCCTTGTGCAATCTTTTGGAGGCAGGTATCTCACAGATGTGAAGGGATACTAATCTTCAGTACAACTGTAGGTAGCTGACACAGCTCTAAGATATCAAGCAGGATTATTTATAAAGCCTCAGTCCTAGCTGTTTTAATCCCTCCTTTGGAGAACAGGCCAGAGACTGTGAGCAGACTCAGACAGATGGTGTATGAAATGGATAGGTGAAAGCACAAAGTCCAGTCAGTACTATGCCAGCCATAACTTTTAGGGTGGATGTCAAAGCAAAGTTCCTGTTCTAATAGGATCCTTTTAGTTGTTTCTCTGGCCTTATCAGTCTTTCACAGAAATGCCAGGATTCCTGAAGTAATCTTTCTGTCTGTGCCAGTTTACTGGTGTTAAAAGGGCAATTCTATAACAGAGCACCCACATTGCATTCCACTTCTTTACAGATTAGTGTCACTTATGCATGTAAGTATACACTCGTGTATACCCTTGTCACCTTGTCACAGCAAGGTGACAAGGGTGCATGCATGCGTATGGCTATCACTTACACATGGAACTTACTGAATACTGTCAATTATGGGCATCCCAGTTGCACAGATGTCAAGTCTATGGCTGGTGTAAGTACAGGTATGTAAACCAATAGTGGGTTATACTACTATTCTATAATGGAATCTGGGTCATACCAAGTAGCATCGGGGCATCTAAAGGAAGGCACCTACCTATAGAATCGCTTCTTAAGTGGTCCAATCTGAAGTTGTCTTTTATTGTCAAGTCAGATACATAGTAAAGTCGGGTGATAAAAGATAGATGCTGGTGAGAAAATGTGCTTATAAGTTCAGTCTTTCTTGGATGAAGCATTGTTTCTTCGTCAAATTTGCCAAAGCTTTGCATGGACACCTAAATTTCTTGTGAAATAAGCATGGTTATGAAAAAAAGAATAATGGGCCCAGTATTTAAAGCAATTTAAGCGGGTAGGAGGGGCTCATAACATATATTCAATATATGCTGTCAAGAGGGGTGCCTTTCATGGAAGAGACATGAAGACTGGGTAGAGACATTTGATGGAGCAGTGAGAGATAAAGCAGGGAACTGATGAGGGATAAGAAGAGTGCCTGATGGAAAAAGGGATAATTGAAAGAGGAATGGATCTTGAAGGGAGGGATGGTCTGAAAAGGTGATCCTGATAGAGGAAGTAGAAGAAAGGGGTGATTGATGCAGAAGGGGTGCCTGATGAAATGTGGAAGTAGTAAAAATACTTGGGTGCTCTTTTTTTTTTAAAGTTGCATTGAGCAAATAGCATGGGCTATATGACCTGGAAGATGTTAGTGTGGAGCCACTCTAACAGCTACTACTGATTAAGACAGGCCAATATGGTAAAAATCCCATACTAGCTACTTAGCAAGAGTAGGGACAGTACCGCAAGACTACTGCTAGAGGTGTGAAGGAGAGAGTGGACATCATTTTTGCCCTTAGGACCCCACTGAACCACCAAGATGGTACATGGTAGGCCCGGGGTGCCTATGGGGGTAGGGGGTGGGGTGGGCAGAGTCCCTGATCAGTCCTTCTTGCTGTTGAGGTGGTAGGGAAGGGGATGGGCATTGTGGGGGAGGGAGAAGGCATCACAAAGTATAGATGCTGCAACCTGAAAGTTAACTGGGCACCTGCCAATATGCAGACCAGTTCCTGGTTAGCTTTGCAGCCTTTTTGCTGTCCTAATTTTAGCTTCTTACTCAACCAGTTAGCAGTTTGAATATGGCCACTAAGGGCCCAATATTCAGCCGGTGGTGGGCAGTGCTTTTGCATTCTACTGCCATTATACTACAGGAAACTAACTGAGGACCCCACGCAGGATTACACAAAACAGCTGAAAGACCTTATCAAAACATTTCCTACACAAGCGCAACCTCACCTGAAGAAACTCATACCAAACCAGCCTGCTGTGGGCACATTCTACATGCTACCCAAGATCCACAAACCGGGAAACCCTGGCAGACCAATCATATCAGGTATTGGCACACTCACGGAAGAAATATCTGAATTCATAGAGGGAATTCTGAAACCTCTCGTACACAAAACTAACAGCTTCATACAAGACACCACAGACTTTCTGGATAAATTGAAAAATATCAAGCAACTACCACCTAACACCCTTCTGGTCACGATGGATGTAGAATCACTATACAGCAACATTCCACATGCGGATGGCATAGCTGCATGTGGAAGACTCCTAAAAAAATCCACACTGGACCATCAATACTCACCAGAAACTATTACAAAATTAATCAAATTCATTTTAACTCACAACTACTTCCGCTTTAACAATGATATTTATCTACAAATAATGGGCACTGCGATGGGCACCAGGACAGCACCCCAATATGCCAACCTTTTTATGGCTGAGTTGGAAGAGACATTTCTGAATACATACCAGACCAAACCTCTAAAATACTACCGGTACATCGATGACATTTTTATGATTTGGACGGAGGGTGAAGAAACTCTGAAACAATTTTATTCTGCCTTCAATACATACCATCCTACAATCAGATTCAAAATTGACTACTCCCCAGAAAAAGTCAATTTTTTGGACACCACGGTCTCAATCAGTGATGACTGTATACAAACATCTATATACAAGAAACCCACAGACAGATGCAGCTACCTCCACAACTCCAGCTTCCATCCTTCACATACAAAAAGATCCATCATTTACAGCCAAGCCACAAGATACCACCGTATCTGCTCTGACCCAGGGGACAGAGACAGACACCTTAAAAGCCTGACTGCATCCTTCAAACAGAAAGGCTACAACCCCAAAATAATCTCCAAGAATATTGCCTCCTCCCTCAAAACACCCAGGGAGAATCTGCTACAGTACAAGGAGAAAAAATCCACAGACAGAATCCCCCTTGTAGTGACATACAATCCAGAGCTGGAAAAACTGAGGAAAATCATAGATCTACAACCTATACTCCAGGAGGATGAATTACTGAAAGAGATATTCCCACCCCCACCAGTACTAGCCTTCCGACAGCCACCCAACTTAAAACACAAGCTAATCAGAAGTAAACTTCCATCACAGACTGAAAAGGAACAGAAGGACACACTTCCCTGTAATTTATCCAGTTGCAAACTATGCCAAAATATTTCACAGGACCCCACAGTCATCCACAAAGGAAAGATATTCAACATAAAGGGATCTTTCACTTGCTCATCTTCCAATGTGGTATATATCATTCAGTGTAAAAAATGTAACAAAGGATGCTATATTGGAGAAACAGGCCAGATGCTTAAGACAAGATTCAATTTACATAGACATCACATGAACAATACTGGTGCCAGTAGGGCTCCCACGCCTGTTGGTCAGCATTTTATAGGACCAGGACACTGTACCAGTGACTTCACAGTGAGAATCCTGAAAGGTAACTTTAAAACCATACAAGAACGTAAGACCTTTGAAGTCAGAATGATTGAATATTTTAACACCCAACAGAAAGGACTTAACAAGGATCTGGGATTCCTAGCCCATTATAAACCATAAAGCTGTATGTCTCTGTTGATCACCCCACCCCTCACCTATCCACACCCATCCTGTTAGAATATCAATGATATGCTTTGATGTCCCCATGCATACCTCCTACCCACCCCCATCCTCCCACCCTGTCAGACTGTCATAGTAATGCTTGAATGTTTTCACTTAAATGCACTGTCAGCTAGCACATTTGCTTATTTCCGATCTGACGAAGAAGGGCAACCTTCGAAAGCTAATCAAGAAATGTATTAAGTTATGTCCAATAAAAAAGGTATCATCTTATTTTCTTTTCCATGTTTTATTTTGTTTGATTTCTATTGATATACTGCCAGCATTAAACCGTGTATTCAATGCTGGCCATTTCCGGTGACCGGCATTGACTATCCAGGGGTTTTTTAACCGCTAAAAAGTTAACCGATTAAGCCGATATTCAGTTCTATTGAACTTTTTAGTGGTTATAGATAGGCCTGCTATTTATGCGGCCCATTCTGGGTGGACTGGATGGACCATGCTGGTTTTTATCTGCCATTATTTACTATATCCCTGAGGGTCCCTTTTACAAAGCGGTGGTAAGCCCACTGTGGGCTTACTGCACAACAATCTGGAACTACTCTTGGCCAAATGCGGACGCCAGTGGTAGTTCCATACCCAGCGTGCAGCATTTTCAGCGCTAGCAGAAATATTTCCACAGGTGCTAACCTGGCAGTAATCAGGCAGGGCCACATGCTACCTGGTTATTCTAGGTTAGCACGGGAGCCCTTTCCGTCATCTCAATGTGTGGAGGTAAGTGCTCCCCCACCCCTGCATGGCCACACAGTAAGTGAAATCTTACCACATGGCCATTTTGTCCACTGTGGTAAAAAAAAAAGACCTCAGTACAAAAACAGCCCCCATCACTAGTGCATGGCCATGGACATAGTTTGGAGGTGAGGGGGGCAGTGCCCCACCAAACGAGCTGAGCTGCCACACCATCCTCCAATTTCCCCAGCCACTGGCAGCCTCTGTGAGAAAGCAGCATACACACTGCTTTAGACCTGCCCCTGGAAGCCTTTCTTTCTCCTTCAACTTCCTATTTCCGCATAGGTAGGAAGCTGTAGGAGAGAGAAGGGCTTCCGGGGCAAGTCTAAAACAGAATGTGTGCTGCTTTTGCTGAGGCTTTCGGCGGCTCGGGGGATTGGAAGACTGGAGGGGGGGAATACCGGGCACCACTGGAAGACCCCGGTGATGTGGCGGCAGTGGTGGTGGCAGTAGTGGCAGTGGAGGGTGGGGGCTCAAAGGAGATCGAGAGATGCAAGGCAGGCCTAGGTGGGGAAGGGTAAAAAAATGAGACACCAGGGGTAGTAAGAGAGAGAGAGAGAGATGGAGAAGGAGCAGAAGATGGATAGGATGAGAGGGTGTGGGGGAAGGAGAGGGAGCAGAAGATGATTGGAACTAGGGGGTGTGAGGAAGAGAGAGAGATGGAGCAGAAGATGGATGGGACTAGAGGGTGGGTGGGAGGGAGAAGGAGCAGAAGATGGATGTGACTAGGGGTGTGGGGGGAAGGGGAACAGAGAAGATGATCGGGACTTGGTGGGGGGAAGGAGAGGGGACAGAATATGAATGGGACTAGGGGGTGTGGGGGAGATAGAGGGAGCAGAAGATGGATGGGACTAGAGGGTGTGGGTGTGGGGAGGGAGAAGGAGCAGAAGATAGAAACGACTAGGGGTGTGGGGGGGGGAAGGGGAACAGAGCAGAAGATGAGTGGGACTTGGTGATTGAATAGGAAAGGAAGACAACAAGAGGCGCAAGAAAAAATGGAAAAGCCAACCTGGAAAAGAATTTAGAAGACTGACACATGGAAAGTGGAAGAGAGTGGGTTCAGCCCAATCAGAGAAATAAAGTGTTCAGGCAACAAAGGTAGAGAATAAAAAAAATATTTTTATTTAATATTTTTTAAAGACAGATGTGCCTGCTTTGTGAAATATTTATTTATTTATTTTAGTTTTATGTTTTGCAGAGTACAGGAGTGGCCTAGTGGTTAGGGTGGTGGACTTTGGTCCTGGGGAACTGAGTTCAATTCCCACTTCAGGCACAGGCAGCTCCTTGTGACTCTGGGCAAGTCACTTAACCCTCCATTGCCCCATGTAAGCCACATTGAGCCTGCCATGAGTGGGAAAGCATGGGGTACAAATGTAACACCAATTAACACTTCTGTTTCTCTCTTACCAGTATTCCCCTGCTTGTAGAGTCTGGCTTTCTGGGGTGGGGGGGTCTCCATTTCAGTTTTGTCTGAATGTTTTTATATATTCATATTCAGTGTTCTAGGCTTGTGTGTGTTTGTTTTGAATAACTATAATGAATATGTATAAGATGTATGTATGCAAATGAATATACTAATGTGCCACACCCCACCCTTTGCCCCCCAAATGAAACTTTCAAACTACGCCCAAGCACAGGGCTCTTTTTACCGCATCTTAGTAAAAGGGCCCCTTAGTTTGTCTCTAAATTCTAAAGGATAGAGCCAATTTATTCTCAGTCTCACAGACAAGATGGAAAGGATCTGAAACTAACCAAGGTTTTGAAGTCCAAGCAGGAAGAGACAAAGGAATTCAGAAATAGGTACTATAGGAAACAGATGCTTAAAGTTGCACCTGAGGATTAAAGAAGTAGCTCTTAAGCTTCATCTTAGAAGTAACGACAGAACTGGCAGCTGTGAAGACTTGTTTTAAGCCCCAAGGAATGTGGAACTAGCTTTTAGCTATGAAGAATGAATAATTAATCAGTGTTAAAAAGAAGAATTGTTTCTAAATGAATCTTTATAGTTTACAGTTTATTATTTTATTTATTATACCACCTTTCCAGAGACATGTCAAGGCGGTTTACAATCTGAGAAAAATATTCAAAAAGCACACCAGTTATGAATAGGAAAGATCGCACATTCATACCAGAACAGACATACATATATAATATATATATATATATATATATATATATATATATATATATATATATATATATCAAACATATAAACGGCGAGTGACCGTACTCACTCGCAAATGTGCAGTAGAGACTTCCCTGTCTGTCCCACCCCCGCGTCAATACGTGATGATGGGGGGGGGCAGGACAGAGAGGGAAACTGCGCGAAGGGGAGGGAACCGCCGAGGTCGCCGCCACTGGTACCCCCCCCCCCCGGAGTCGCCGCTGCTGCCACCCCTCCACCCGGCCATCTCTTCGCTATTCAACTTACATCTCCACAGCAGGCAGATCAGCTGAGCTGCCGTTGACCTTCCTTCCCTGCCTGTGTCCCGCCCTCGCTGACATTACGTCACACGAGGGCGGGACACAGAGGAAGGCCGACGGGAGCTCAGCTGATCTCTGCCTGCTGTGGAGATGTAAGTTGAATAGCGAAGAGACGGGCCGGGTGGAGGGGCGGCAGGGGTGGCGTTTTAACAGGCTCAACGGCTATATATATATACTTCCCCAACAACCCAAACCAAGCAATGTGGTTTATTTTACACAAGTCACTCACTTACATTGATAAAAGTGATGCATCAGTGTACCACAAATCAATATATAAAAGGCATAAAAATGGTCACACAAGCCCAGTTAATACTTTCTGGTGGACCATCAGAAATTTGTCATTTGCCTCAAAGTTATAATAAAGCTAAAAAAAAATACCTTCCATGAAAGTGCATTGATCAAAAAAACTTCAAGCAGTCCAAATAAATAATTCAATTAGTCAACAAGCAAACATATCCTGAAAATGCAAATTCTTGCTGTGAAATACAGTTCAGACTGTAAAAGATTTCTCCACTTGCATTCGCATTGTCTAGCTTTGTCAAAGGAACCCTTGGCTCATGCATTAAAAAAAACATATATATGATTTTTTTTGGTGCCAATATATATAATTCACCTCAAAGTACTTTCCAGGAGAGAGCCAGCACACAGAAATCTCAAAGAAAATGCCCAAATGCTTTCCCAAAATAATAGGTTTTCAGCAGAATTTTAAATTTGGAGTAGGATTGTTCCTCCTTTCCTTTATTTGACTTTAATCCTTTTATATAAACTGCTTGATTTAAAATGAAAAGGCAGTATATCAAGTTAATAAACCATAAATAATGCCCAGCCCTTACCTGCATATTTGCTAATTAGTGGCACCAATCATAGGTGTAAGTATTAGTATTCTATAACTTATGCACACAACTGGTGCCTCTCTTTAGATGCCAGTTATAGAATTCACTTCCACTTCCCTCCTCTGGGCATGGTGCCTGTTTCTCCCACACTTTACAAATAGGCTATCCTATTTCTAAAAATATATGTTTAAGGTCCATCTATGCAAATTCATTTTCATTCCAGGGTGCATAAATTTGGAATAAGCTTCCTCAGGAAATTAAATGTTTGCCTTCTTATCTGTCCTTTAGGAAAGCTTTGAAGACATTATTGTTTGAACAATAGTCCATAGGAGATAAGTTGAAACATATTGGACTGATTTATCTGATTATAGGTCATTTTAAGTTGAAAGGCGTATTCCTTAATGTGTATTTCCCTCAATTTTGGAGGTCATTTTAAGGGGCCCTTTCACAACTGCTTTGTCACCCTCACCATGCACCATTCCCGGCATGCCGGAAATTATTTTAAATTTTTTCCACTGGCAATAATTGGATTAGCACGGGATCCCCTTCCATCTTCTAAATAGGAGGCGGTAAGGGCTTCTCCAGAAAATGGCTGTGCAGCAAGTATATATTTACTACACAGTCATTTCCTTTTTTTCGTAAAGACCCCACTGCTGTAAGGGGGGACTTTTACTAAGGCGCACTCACATTTTTAGCGTGCACTAAAAATAGGCGCTTGCTAAACGTTAGAGATTCCAATGTATTCCTATGATTCATCTCAGGATTACATTGGAGTTTTTGAAAGAACTTTATACCCAGATAAGTTGATTCCTGAATTTTTATTTTCCATTGCTTTTGCAAGATACAGTACTTGTGAGCACTTCAGGCTCAATAGATGAGCCATTTGGATAGTTTTTTTTGTATTCAGAGGGATTTTCTTCTTATAGAATTTTTGTGGACATATGCCAAAAGTGGGTATTATAATTCTTCTGTATTTTTCACATTTAAGTTTGTAGTGGTGTACTCACATAGAAAAATTGGGGAAACACGTGGAAGAGAGTATAATATGATGTATAGAGCCTGGTAAGGAGCCGCATTCGCGGCTAGACTCACTGAAAATTGGCTCGGTTGTGAAATATAGCCTATACTGAACTCTCTTTGTACCCCTTTATAAATTTATGTTTATTTATTTATTTGCTGCATTTGTATCCCACATTTTCCCCACCTCTTTGCAGGCTCAATGTGGCTTACATTATGCTGCAATGACAATCGTCATAAACGGTATGAGAAGAACAAAGTATTGTTATAATTAAGGTATTTTAGCTATCAAGAAAATTAGAAATAAAGGAAATAATTAATACATATCGGATATGTAAAATGTAAGGTAGAGTATAGCGTTAAATAATAACAGTGTGATTAAAGTAACCAAATTAAGAGTTCAATGTTGATTAGTTCTAATACAGATGTGATAGTGAGTCTTTTATGAAGGATTCTTGTTGTAAGTCTCGTTAAATAATTTAGTTTTCAGTGATCTCCGGAAGACTGTCAGATCGTGCATTGTTTTAAGGGATTCGGTAGTGCATTCCAACGTTGCGCACAGATGTAAGAGAAGCTGGATGCATATAATGACTTGTATTTAAGCCCCTTACAGTTGGGGTAGTGGAGGTTTAAGAAAGTGCGTGAAGAACTTTTTGTATTTCTTGCTGGTAGGTCTATAAGGTCTGACATATAAATTGTATCATATTTATTGTATAGTTCCCACTTTGGGTATATACCCACACATATATCCTCCTTGTTTGGTTGGGATTTTTTTTGTAAAGGATTGACTCTTAGTCTAATAGTTGTGATAGTGTCTCTCCCTTGGATTTTTCTTTATAATAATGCATTCCTATGGGCATCTCTAACATTTAGCGCACGCCTATTTTTTAGCATGCGCTAAAAAAACGTGAGCATGCCTTAGTAAAAGACCCTCTAAAAGAGGCATCGATGCACAGCAAATCCACACACCAACTATACTGCAGGGCCCCTTTTACCACTGCATATTTATTTATTTGTTACATTTGTATCCCACATTTTCCACATATTTGCAGGCTCAATGTGGCTTACATAATATTGTGAAGGCATTCGCCAAATCCGGTACGGGATAGGTACAAAACGTTGTATTGGGATGGGGAAGATAAGATTCAATCAAGTTGGGTTGAGGTAAAAGAGTTCATTGATGTCCAATACTATCTTTAATAGTGAAGTGTTGCAGGTTTGAGTCATTTAAGTTGGGTCATTCGGATAGTAATAGAGGTCCTAACTGCTTCAAATCCTTTGGGAAAGTTGGTGGTATACAAATAGAATAGAATTGTCCTTTACATGCATACACAGTTTAAAAAAAAATCCATGCTGTCATTTGACCTGCTTTTTCTGCAGGCAGAATTTTACTGTAAAAATATACTGTAAGGCCTCTTGGGCAGGGAAATAATAATACTGTCTGATATGCAATTTTTCTTGAGCTCAGATATGGAAAGATGGGTAATCAAAACAACAACAAAAAAATCCAAAATGTAATTGGCATACATATCTTTTCCCCTCTGTCCTAAATATGTCTCTTAGAATATCTCTTCTCAATGTAGCTAATTACATAAGCATCATTTCACCTGCAAGAATTTTTAGCTGAACTAAAGAAGGATAGTTTTCAGACAGCCAATTAATGAGTGGTAAAATGTTCTGCACTTGTGTAAATCATCTTGAAATTTGACCTCAAAATCTACCTTTCCAAAATGGAAACTGAAAAGTCCCCTGCAATTTGTCTATTTCTTTTTAATTTCTTATATTCTGCCTGCAAGTCCCTGGAGGCTTCACGATTTCCTGATGATTATTAACCTCACAATTATTCATTTCATCAGGGTCTTAGAAAATACAAGGATAATCCTGATGCATTATATTAGATGCAGAGATGAAGTTTAGAAAGATGTATAAATTGGAATTCAGACATCCATCTTGGGATGTCTCAAGTTTCTCTAGCATTTTAGAATATGACCTGCTGAAGTAGAGCTTGTTCTAAAATACATGAAGAAATGGACATTTGTGCACCAGTTACAGGTATGTGCAGCAGGAGTATTCAGTTTAGGACCATAAACGTCTAAAATATCACTGCTTCAACATGGGCAGATAGACATATATGTGTCAGCACATATAAAGAAATGTTATAAAATTGCAATATAAACAGTTATGTGCCAGAACATACATGTTTATGTCAGCCATTTTAGAAATATAGGGATCCTTTTACTAAGCTGCGGTAAAAGGGGGCCTGCGCTAGTGTCAACCCGTGTTTTTGACGCGTACTGAGGCCCTCTTGCACCATAGCAGGTAAAAGGCTGTCTTTTTTTCCTCCCATTGAGGTGGCAGTAAGGGCCAGGTAAGCACCAGCGCTACAAAAATAGAAATTATTTTTGTAGCATCAGAAATGGCGTACATTGCGGGTGGGAACTACCGCTGGGCTCCTGCGGTAGTTCTGGATTGGCATGTGGAAAGCTTGTTGCTGCACACCAACCCATTCCTGCATGCTAAGGCCATTTTTTACTGCTGGAGTAAAATGGCTGAAATTCCTATTTTTTTGGTATTAACGGCCATGTACTAATTTTGCCATTAGCGCATGGCCATTAAAACAGATTAGCATACAAGCCCTTAACGCCGCCCATTATGTAGATGGTAAGGGCTCACATGCTAAGCACGTACTAATCGGTTAGTATGTGGAAATGTAGCTGTGCTAACCAACTGGTGCAGAACACACCCATTCTCCACCCCCACCCCCAGACACAGCCCCTGCACCAAAAAAAAAAATATTTTTTTAGTACGTGGGTAGTGCGCACACATGGCAAAATTACTACGGGATGCTTCAGCGTGCCCCACACTACGCCATGTTTTGCTTACCACAGCTTTGTAAAATCCCTAAATTGTGGAGAGGCCATGGGTGCTCTGGGAGTGGTGGGGAAGAAGAAGGCGCCACGGTGCCGAAACACGGCTGTGTTGAGTCAACTTGTTATAATAAACATTACTTTTTATTCAAAATCATACATCTTCTCCATTGTTTGGATTATGTGCACCTCCACACTCTGTGTGGTACCTCCACACCCAGTGTGGTATCTTTTTGGATTGCTCTGGGAGTGGTTACATTTCTGTGGATAGCAACTATATTCATAGCCATTTCACTTTGACTATCACCTTTCTTCATAAGCTTCTAGTCACTTAGGGGAGTAGTTATCAACATGGGCTACTATTGAGGTGAATTATTTTACCACTAACTCCTGCTATTTTAGCACAGGTCCCATTTTATGTAATGAGACCTAACTAGTAATATCTTGGGTTAATTGTAAAATAACACATCTAAACAGTAGCCCACAATGATACTTCCCCCGTTCTGTCAGAGGAACTGTACGTTTCTCAGGGCCCTGTTTACTAAGGTGCGTTAGTGTTTTCAGCGTGCCTACACTTAGCATGTGCACTAACCATGTAGGTGTCTATAGGGATATTGTAGGCACATACGTGAGTTAACTTGCTTTAAAAATGTTAACGCGCTTATAACGCTGCTTAGTAAACAGGGCCCTCAGTCTCTGAAGTCCCTATTCAAAACAAATACATTGACATGAGAAGTAATTTCCAAAAAAATCCTACATTTTTTAAGCTACAAATTTAGCACAAAATTTATCAAATAGAAAATCTGTTTCACAGTCCAGTGTAGGTATAATATTCACAAGACTATGTGCTACATAGTTCAAAATACCCAGGATGGGTAGTTTCTAATATTTACCATGATTTTTGTTATTAAAAAATGATCTGTGATTTGGAATCTAAGGTGTCCTTTTACTAAGACACAGTAAAAAGTGGCCTGTGGTAGTGTGGATGCATGAAATTGGCGCACACAGTTTCATTTCTTTTATTGATTTTTTTATACAGATACAATCAAGAGCTCACAACATAACAAGTAACATTTTACAAAGTAAGGCAATATCGTAGCTCACATGTAAGAAGCAGCAATCTACATCCAGAATCAAATTAAGTGAAAACAAGAGAGAGGGAGGAAAGAGGAAAAGAAGAGGGAAAGGGGAGGGGGGGCTGGAGGATACAAATCAAAGTATAAAGCATGCACATGCCAACAAACACATCAAATTTAGTACTTATATTTGTACTGTATCAAAATAAGCAACAAGTGGTAGCCATTTTTCCCTATATGAAGCAAAACGAGAAGATTTCTTTGCAAGGTGTGATTCGAATTTGTAAATTTGGAGCACTAAGTTCCACCGTTCCTGGTAGGTAGCCTGATGGAAAGACTTCCAATGAGAGAAGATTGCCTTCAATGCTAAAGAAACCATGGGCTTTTTTTTAAATGGGGGCAGTAAATGACTTTGTGGTAAATGTAAAAATAGCGTGCAACTATTTACTGCCTGAGCACTTACTGCCACCCATTGACTTAGTGGTAAGGGCTCACGTGCTACTCATGCGGTAATCAGGCAGTGTGCACAAATATGGCCGGACTGCCAATTACTGCCAGGAATGCCCCCCCCCCCTCCCGTTATAGAAAACAGAAAAAAAGTCTACCGTGGGAAACAGTACATGCCAACTTTGAAACTTCTGCAGGGTGCCTGTGCTACCCATGCGGTAGGGTTGATTTCGCGCATGCACTTGCAAAATGCCAAAAAGTGTTCAAGTTCTTGTTAGTAAATGCTTTTTAAGCAACACTACTACAAAAACTAATATCATGGCAAATAATACACTGGCCAAGAGCTTGAACAGAAGATAATGAACTGCACTGCAAAAAGATAATAGATGGAAGATCTGATGACCATATTGATGCAATGCAGCAAAGTTTCCAATCATAATAGGGAAGGTAAGAAGTTCCAGCACTGGTGTGTTTCATCCCTGCTTGTCTCCCTCAGGAGAACATATTGCATTGGTTTCTGTACCAACCTGGACATCTCAAAATTTACAAGAAGCGGTGTGAGAATAGCAAGGAGAGAAAACATGATTGAATGGTTTAAAAACATAATTATGTTCATACAAATAGCACTTCCTATTAGAGTTCTTCAACCAGTCACAACAACTCACTGAGTTCCACTCGAAAATAATACAATAGCCCAATCAACATGTGGATAAGAAAACAACTGCTTGAAAGAATACAATCAAGCAATTAGCAAATATACAGAAGGAAATGCTCAAATTTTTATTCCCCAAAACACAACCTTTCACTTAGTTCTGTTCAAAAACAGATTGCCCCAATCAGAACAACAATGGTTGAAAAATATGCAATCAGTAACAGAATATTTCAAGACATATTAACCAGAATGAAATGATATGTTCCCTCGAGGTAAGCAAGCAGGATTGCCAATGCTAGCTTCAGGACATTTTCCTGTATCGCATTACTGTGGTCATTAGGTCTTCTCTCTTTTACACCTCTGCTGTGATGTTCATTTTGCCATATTATTATCTTCACTTCAAGCACATGATCATGTGTCATAAGTTAGTTTGGCAATGGTACTGTTTAGGAAAGATTTATTTTAGAGAATTTGTTGTGACAAACTTCAAAAAAGATATAGTGGAATTGGAAAAGGTGCAGAGAAGGGCGACAAAGATGATACTGGGGATGGGACGACTTCCCTATCAGGATAGGCTGAAGAGGCTGGGGCTCTTTGGTTTGGAGAAAAGGTGGCTGAGGGGAGATATGATAGAGGTCTATAAGATTATGAGTGGAATGGAACGAGTTGATGTGGAGCGTCTGTTTAAGCTTTCCAAAAATACTAGGACAAGAGGGCATGCGATGAAGCTGCAATGTGGTAAATTTAAAACAAATCGGAGGAAATTTTTCTTCACTCAACTAGTAGCTAAACTGGAATTCACTGCCGGAAAAGGTGGTTAAGGTGGTTTGCACAGAACTGCCTGACTACCACCGGGTTAGTACTGTGCTAAAAAATACAGGAGAAACCAAGGAGTAGGGTAGATCGGCTCATCAGCTGACAGAATTCTTCATGCATGTCCTTTGACTCCAGACCAACCTTTACTGTTTAAGGTTACATGTGATCTTGGAAATCGTGCCTATATCTGCTCAACAAACACTGTATGGCTCCTAAAGCAGGCATTTTGATGATAAAACACAGCAGCTGTGTCAAGTCTTTTGAGTTGTAGCAATAAAGATCACCCTTTTTGAACAAGTATCTCCCACGGGGTTTTTTTTTTTTTTTTTTTGAAGAGCCAATCTACCCTACTCCTTGGATTCTCCCTTGCTGACGCATGGAGGGATCGAACGTTCCTCCACTTTTATGTGGTAGCCTAAAAAATACAGACCAATTTTCCCTAGTGCGGGAAATGGCGGGCACTGGGGCTGGAACTACTGCCAGCACCCATGTGGAGGAATGGCCTAGTGGTTAGAGCATCAGTCTTGCAATTCAGAGGTGGCCAGTTCAAATCCTGCTGCTGCTCCTTGTGATCTTGGGCAAGTCACTTAACCCTCCATTGCCTCAGGTACAAACTTAGATTGTGAGCCCTACTGGGACAGAGACATATCCAGTGTACCTGAATGTAACTCACCTTGAGCTACTACTGAAAAAGGTGTGAGCAAAATCTAAATAAATAAATTACAGTAGCTTGAGATTAGCATGGTGTTGGGCTTACTGCTGCATTGTAAAAGGGCCCCAGAGAGTACAAACACCTTCAGAGCTGGTATAAATGTGTGTGTGTAAGAATGTGGGGGCCTCTGGGGATAGTTTTGGTTCCTATTTTATAAAGGCAAATGGGCACTATGTTACTTTTACACAAGTAGACTTAGAATAGTTGCCATTTAAAACTTTTCACATAGATGCTCTTTTATAAAGTTACCCCATAATAGCCAGCTTGTTTTATGGCATTTAAGCAGAAGTAGACTCATAAATGCTAATCCCTGTGCCATGTTTTTCTCATATAACAGAGCTGCTGTATTTCGCCACTACATGGAAATGTAAAATCTACAGTGTTGCATGTACATGCATAAATATCAGAACAACATTTTGTAAACAGTATAGTGCACTTCATAAAGGCAATCAGCTTGCATTATTTTGGTGGTCTTGGAGGAAAGTGACATCTTTGTAGGCTCTGATGCCTTTTATTGCACCAAGAAAAAGATGCTGAATGTAGTACATGAGCTTTTGAGATCACACATGTGCCGCCTTCTGAAAAGATTCAATTTTTGTAAGGATAATTTATTCATTATAACTCTATTTTGCTTCCCTCTTTCTAAACCCTTCCTTCAATTCCCATTCGCATTGTCCTGAGAATAGCTGTAAATTGCTTCTGCCACTCTCGAGTGTTTTAGCCAGTAAGTTCCCAATTATGACTGCGTTCTGCTGTCCTTGATATGAATGAATGTGAAATCAAGTTGAACATTCTGGACTAGATGGTACCCACCCACCCTAGCAAGAATGCTAATGCACAATATAAGAAAAAGAAAAAAAATAAGATAATACAACATACCATCAGAAGTAATTCACTTTATTGCAATTGCTTCTGTTTAAATTTACATAAGTATTGCCATACTGGGAAAGACCAAAGGTCCATTAAGCCCAGCATCCTGTTTCCAACAGTGGCCAAACCAGGTCACAAATACCTGGCAAGATCCCCAAAAAGTACAAAACATTCTATACTGCTTATCCCAGAAATAGTGGATTTTCCCCAAGTCCATTTAATAATGGTTTATTGACTTTTTCTTTAGGAAGCCGTCCAAACCTTTTTTTTTAACTCCGGTAAGCTAACTGCCTTTACCGCACTTTCTGGCAACGAATTCCAGAGTTGAATTATATGTTCAGTGAAGAAAATATTTTCTCCGATTCAGCGATGCAGCGACCAGAATTGAACACAATATTCGAGGTGCGGTCGCACCATGGAGCAATATAAAGGCATTATAACATCCTCATTTTTGTTTTCCATTCCTTTCCTAATAATACCTAACGTTCTATTTACTTTCTTAGCCGCAGCAGCACACTGAGCAGAAGGTTTCAAAGTATCATCAATGACGACACCTAGATCCCTTTCTTGGTCTGTGACTCCTAACGTGGAACCTTGCATGAAGTAGCTGTAATTCGGGTTCCTCTTTCCCACATGTATCACTTTGCACTTGCTCACATTAAACATCATCTGTCATTTAGATGCCCAGTCTCCCAGTCTCGTACGGTCTTGTAATTTTTCTCAATCTTCCCGCGATTTAACAACTTTGAATAACTTTGTGTCGTCAGCAAATTTAATTACCTCACTTAGTTACTCCCATCTCTAGATCATTTATAAATATGTTAAAAAGCATCGGTCCTAGCACAGATCCCTGGGGAACCCCACTAACTACACTTCTCCATTGAGAATACTGACCATTTAACCCTACTCTCTGTTTTCTATCTTTTAACCAGTTTTTTATCCACAGTAGAACACTACCTCCTATCCCATGACTCTCCAATTTCCTCTGGAGGCTTTCATGAGGTAGTTTGTCAAACGCCTTTTGAAAATCCAGATACACAATATCAACCGGCTCACCTTTATCTACATGTTGTTCACCCCTTCAAAGAAATGTAGTAGTTTGGTGAGGCAAGATTTCCCTTCACTAAATCCATGTTGACTTTGTCTCATTAATCCATGCTTTTCAATATGCTCTGTAATTTTGTTCTTTATAATAGTCTCTACCATTTTTCCCGGCACTGACGTCAGACTCACCAGTCTATAATTTCCCGGATCTCCTCTGGAACCTTTTTTAAAAATTGGCGTTACATTGGCCACCCTCCAATCTTCCGGTACCACGCTCTATTTTAAGGATAAATTACATATGACTAACAATAGCTCCACAAGCTCATTTTTCAGTTCTATCAGTACTCTGGGATGAATACCATCCAGTCCAGGAGATTTGCTATTCTTCAGTTTGTAGAACTGCCCCATTACATCCTCTAGGTTTACAGAGAATTCATTAAGTTTCTCCAACTCGTCAGTTTCAAATACCATTTCTGGCACCGGTATCCCACCCAAGTCTTCCTCGGTGAAGACCGAAGCAAAGAATTCATTTAATCTCTCCGCTACGAATTTGTCTTCCCTGATCAGCCCTTCGATCATCTAGCGGTCCAACCGATTCTTTTGCTGGCTTCCTGCTTTTAATATACCTTAAAATTTTTTACTATGTGTTTTGGCCTCCAACACAATCTTTTTTTCGAAGTCCCTCATAGCCTTCCTTATCAGCGCTTTGCATTTGACTTGACATTCCTTATGCTATTTCTTATTATTTTCAGTCGGTTCCTTCTTCCACTTTCTGAAGATCTTCTTTTAGCTCTAATAGCTTCCTTCACCTCACTTTTTAACCATGCCAGCTGTCGTTTGGTCTTCCATCCTCCTTTTTTAATACGCGGAATATATTTGGCCTGGGCTTCCAGGATGGTGTTTTTGAACAGCATTCACGCTTGATGTAAATTTTTTACCCTCAAAGCCGCTCCTCTAAATTTTTTTTTCACTGTTTTTCTCATTTTATCATAGTCTCCTTTTTTAAAGTTAGACGCTAACGTCTTTGATTTCCATTTGCATACTTACTTCAAAGCTAATATCAAATCTGATCATATTATGATCACTGCTATCAAGTGGCCTCAGCACCATTACCTCCCGCACCAGATCATGTGCTCCACTAAGGACTAGGTCTAGAATTTTTCCTTCTCTCGTCGGCTCCTGTACCAGCTGCTCCATAAAGCAGTCCTTGATTTCATCAAGGAATTTTACCTCCTTAGCATGCCCCGATGTTCCATTTACCCACTCAATATCAGGGTAATTGAAATCACCCATTATTATTGTGTTGCCCAATTTGTTTGCTTCCCTAATTTCCTTTAATATTTCCGCATCCGTCTGTTAATCCTAGCAAGGCGGACGGTAGTACACTCCTATCACTATCCTTTTCCCCTTTACACATGGAATTTCAATCCATAATGATTCCAAGGAGTGTTTTTTTCCTGCAGAATTTTCAATCTATTTGATTCAAGGCTCTCCTTATTATACAATGCTACCCCTCCACCAATTCAATCCACCCTATCACTATGATATAATTTGTACCCCAGTATGACAGTGTCCCACTGGTTATACTCCTTCTACCAGGTCTCAGAGATTCCTATTATATCTAATTTTTCATTTAGTGCAACATATTCTAACTCTCCCATCTTATTTCTTAGGCTCCTGGCATTCACATAGAGACATTTCAAACTATGTTTGTTGTTCCTATTTATATGCTCAGTGCTTGACAGTATTAATTTGCAATCTTTTGTCTGATTTTTATTTTTATTTAAGGACACCTGGAGGGGCATAATGGAAAGATCGTCCAAGTACGAATTAGGACGTTCTTACGAAAACGTCCAAAAATAGACCTGTATAATGGAAAAATAGTGTGGGCGTTTTTCGATAATCGATTATCCCTGTAAGAAAACAATCAAATTACGAGCGCATAAGCGTGACTAAATTGGGCGCCCTAACACGGTCGATTATTGCAGGTGCAAACAACCAAATCACGTGGTGTGTAAAATAATGTACATAGGTGTATCGCAAGTACAGTACATGTTGTTCAGGCCATCCAGGTACGGAAATATATGAGGAACGCATATATGTGTCAACTACAGACATATCATGCTGCTCCACCCATACTTTCATCATATGTGCCCATCTGAATGTCCGGATCTGCATGCACTGTACACCTACTGAACATGCAGTAAATGCATATTCTGTATATGTGAAAAGGGTCGGGTGGGGTGCGTCATACTCATCTATATAAGGCACGTTTCACACTCCTGCAGGCATGTGCACGTCAAAGACGTCTATGCTTACGAGGGCGTCCACGTGCTGATAGGGGCCATATATGGAATGGTCATCCATATATGGAGCTGTGCATGAAACGACGTCCCTCACGCAAGGTCGTCTATATAAGGCACTTCTTTTCCAACACGTGGAAAAATGGCACAACGTAGGGAGCCAAATTTTGGAGAGGAGGAGAGCCTGCTGCTGGTGCGGCTGTGCGTAAGGCACCGGCACACGCTGTTTATCCAGCACCACCACCTGCCCCCCAGGCTGCAGGCCATGCGAGCCTGGTCCCGCATCCGGGAAAGGTTAGAAAGGTAAGGTTATGGCCCAACCCCCCTCCCCTCCTGTACCTACACATATAACAGCTCCGTCATCAATGTTACCAGCAGTAACTGGAGTGTCCATGCAAGGATCATGAGTAATATAGGAACATGCACAATCACTAATAATTTGTATGTTATTGAAACGACCACCATTCCCACATCCCTACAAGAATGTATTTCGTTAGGTTAGGTATGTGACAAATGCTATTAGTGTTATGTGACAATTTCGTTAGTTATGTGAAGGCCACATTTTCCAACCCCTCTTTGCAGCCAGTGGGTTACAACGCCTCCGAATAGTGGAAGCATGAGACCAATGAAACCTATACCATAACTTTATAACATGGTCATGATAACACATATAAAGTAGTTTAACAAGCATACATTATAATGTATACAAACGGTACTGTCTGGCCTCATGCCCTCCTCTCTGGCATCATCTGCATAGGAACCAACTCGGTGGCTGCTGTGGGTGCTTCACCACCCCACCCCCAATATCAAATATGTATGGACGGAGGGGTCATCTCCACTGGGGGTTCCACCCCCCAAAATGGTAAAAAGGTGGCTCCTATGATTCACTACCAATGGAGGTGCCCCCCCCCCCCCCCAACACTGTAGACCCTCTCTCTCTGGTATGTGAATAGCAAATGAATGTGTGCAGAGGACAAAAAGGACCAACACCCCTGACCCCTGCTCTACAAACTTATATCTTACAGACGCTTTGGAGTCCACCGGGACCTGGAGTCCCTGAGGAGGCGGTTCCGGCGGGTGAGGCGGGAGAGGCCCGACCTCATCCGGGCGGTGCGAAGGCACCTCAGGGCTCGCCGTAAGTATTCAAAAACAGGACACCTGTACAGATTACTATATACATTTCATGAATAAAGCAAATGTGTTGTACAATATCACTTCCCATGTGCCTAATAGGCACCTAGTAATACCATATCTGTCCCAGATCAAGGATGCAGGTTGCAGGGGTTCTCCCATGAGCGTGCCTGCAACGTCCGACCATCCCCCCGAGATGAATGAGATGATATGCCACACTTTACTATTCTCCTTATTGTGGTGGCTGATTACTGTGTCCTGGTACAGCTGCCTGAGGCCCTACTTGTACTGCATGTTATGGCCTAAATCACATAAAAGAATTGTGCTCAACACCCTTCCCACTGCCCCCCCCCCAATAACTCCTACAACAACTGCCCATCAACCCCTCGTTGCATCTCACAATGCAAACATGCTGGTCAGCAATGAATTTGGTATGGCAACATGTCCTGCGTGGTGTGTGTCAGAGGAGGGTCCAGGGTTCTGTTTCATGTCATCTGATGCAGCTCATTCCCCATGGGCATAGGCTACGCCTTACCACACCCTGCCCCATCCCCTGCCTCACGCCACCCAGCTACTGCACTATGCAAGCTATGGTGTATGCACTGATCTCAATCACACTCCTTTTACATACACAGGGCTCCACCAGCAGGAAGCTGAGCGCCAGGATGAGGAGGGCCACCACCTCCAGGAGGAGGAGGAGGAGCAGGAGGAGCAGGAGGAGCAGGAGCAGCTGGATGAGGAGGAGGAGGAGGAGCAGCAGCCAGGCCAGGAGGCAGCCCACCAGGAGGAGGAGGAGGACTCGGAGGAGGGAGTCCTCATCATAGATGAGGAGGATGAGGACAATCATGAGGACCCCTCCCCACCTGCAGCTCCGTATGAGGCCTCTCCCTCCCCTCAGGCAGCGCCATCGCCTGGCCCACCTCCATCCCCTGGGCCAGCTTCCGTGTCCCCTGGCCCACCTCCATCCCCTGGGCCATCTTCCGTGTCCCCTGGCCCACCTCCAGCCTTTGGCCCTGCCACTGTGGTGCGCCTCCTGCAGCAGCTGGTAGATGGCCAGCAGCAGCTTATAGTTGGCCAGCACCAGCTGCTGCAGGAGGTGAGAGCCCTACGACAGGGCAATGAGCAGCTCCAGGGCCCACTAAGGGTACTGCTGGGGCTACTCATTGCCCTGCTACAGAGGGCCTTGCTAAGAGGACGTGGCCGCCCTTAATTTAAATAGGGGGGCCTGTTGGGGGTGTGGGGAGTGGGTGGGGGAGGGAATTGTTGGGGTTGTGTGTGTGGGGGGAGGGAAATGTTGGGGTTGTGTGTGTGGGGGGAGGGAAATGTTTGGGGTTCTGTGGGGGGTGGGGGAGGGAATTGTTGGGGTTGTGTGTGTGGGGGAGGGAAATGTTGGGGGTTCTGTGGGGGGTGGGGGAGGGAATTGTTGGGATTGTGTGTGTGGGGGGAGGGAAATGTTGGGGGTTCTGTGGGGGGTGGGGGAGGGAATTGTTGGGGTGTGTGGGGAGTTGTGGGGGGGAGGAGGGCATTGTTGGGGCTTATTTTGTAGGGGTGGGGTGGGGGGGGGAAATAAATGTTTCTGTTACAATATAACTATCAGGGTGTGTGTGTGTGTTTGTCTCCCTTGTGCATTACATATCACCAAATGGTGCTGTTGAGTTGAGCGGAAGGAGGCAGCAATATGCATAGCATTAAATGTGCTGTGTGAATGAGAAGGTGATGTATGTCTGAGAATGTTGGCCATACAGAACGCCACCTGTTCATTCCAACCTGCATGGCCATATGTGCAGGGGGGTTGGGCCGGGGAGGCTGGATGGATATTTGTGTCCATTAATAAAAATGGCCAGCCAGCATCTCTCTCTCCCTTCCTCCCTCCCCTCCACCATACTGACCCACAATACAGAGTGCCATCAATAAGAGATTAATAGTGTACCACGTGTGATCTGCCAGGTACACACTTCCACATAACTCCAGGTACCACATACACAGTGTTTGCTGTCTGATGGACACATATCCTTACCCACAAGCCACATTGGTGGGGGGGGGGGGGGGGGCCCAAGAAGGACCTACAAACAGCTGGCTCATATTTTCACATTGAATACATCAGCTATGGTATATAATGCTGAGGAGCAAAAGGGAAACAATGGGAAACCCAATAGATGGATGGTTACTTCATCACAGTTGCAATGTAATACTTGTGTTAGGGAAGGGCACAAATAAAAATGGTGCTCATTATTTGCAGGTGTGATCACACTTTCTCCAGTAGTCGATCAAGGTGTGTTACATTCAAGTATTCTGGGTTTGTGTCAAACTTTGTCCCTGAAGTGACTTGCCTTAGGTGGGATTTGAACCAGCAACCTTATGATTATAAGGCTGGTGCTCTAACCACTAGGCCACAGCAGCCATCAGGCTTTAGCCACCACCAGTTACTTTGGGTTGGTACCTGTACACACACCCCTCTCCCTCACCACCATGTCATAGGCCTCAGTGGCACTACCTGTAGCCACCTCGATCATTTTTTGTCCAGGCTACCGATTAAAAACAATGTAATGTGCATGTTCCCTACCCTACTACCTATGGAGCAATTTAGGAAGGTGTTCCATAATGTGCTATACACATCCATTGCATTAATCATTCTCCCCTCCCCCGCCTATGGACCTTGAGAATGGGTGGCCACTTCATAAATGGGGACTGGGGTATACCACATAAACAAGGAAGATGGAAGCTACCGGGAACCAATACAGCACCTCCAACAGCTGGCCCACACCACTGAGGACCTGCCAACCCCACAGTACAGTGCACAGGAACCTAGTGAAAAGAGAGCTACCTAACATCTGACTCCAGACTACATACATACAGTGAATGCACACTCCTTGACTATGAGCACAAAGAGAAGAGGTGGCAGACAAATGAGAGCTTACCATGAACGTCTGTTTCAAGACTGTGTAGTGCGCCTTTTATCTTCTGGAACATTAGCTGCACATCTCCCTGATTGAAATGACCCTTACCGAGGGGTGCTTGATTTGGGCCGACTGTACTAAATTCTTGGCCTCCACACACTGCCTGCTACAACCAGGCAGAGAGAATGGGAGAAAGGAAGGGAGCATCAGGGGATGTGGAAGACAGGAAACGGAAGGCGTGGTGGCTGAGGGCCAACAATAATTCCCCCCCCCCCTAAATACACAGGTGTACCCAAGCATACATTGCTAAACACATACCTTCATATAAGTGAGGGTAAAACCCTGTAAATGATTATTACGAACAACGGGCAAGGTCTAAGTGCAGGAAATGGCAGGTAAATTGGCAATGAAGAAAGGGAAGGCAGGTGGAGACGCCCATACTTATCTACTCATAATCGAAACCATGTGTTCCTAATCGCTATCTGAACTGGGTACGCTTAGCAATTATGTGTATAATTGAAAAAGAAACGCCCATATCAGAAACGCCTATGCCCCCGTCTCAATGGGCGTTCTTGGCGCCTATATAAACGCCCACTCCGTATTTTCGAAAACCCCATTGGTACAATGCCACCACGCATGCCGCCGACCCGGAAGGGTAATTTTGTCGAAGCAGAGGTGGAGCTCCTGGTGCAAGAAATAGTACAGCGGCACCGGAGTCTGTTTGCTCCTACAGGGCAGAGGCTGGCAGCAACATTAAAGCAGCGCGAATGGGAGGCAGTACGGGACAGCCTGAATGCTGTCTTCCATGCTGGGAGAGACGTGGAGGACTGCAAGAGGAAGTGGCGGAAGCTGAGGAGGGATGATCGGAGGAAGGCGGGGCCAATCCCCCAGGCAATGACACTGCCAACCTTACACCCATGGAGCTGATGGTGTACTCCCTCCTACCCCAGGAGGGCATCCACGGGATTGGCTCCCTGGACACCTCGGGCCAGGCTGAGGACTCAGGTAGGTGTTTCATTATGCAGTTGGGGTATCTGTTGTGCTGCAGTACACTTGTGTTATAGAAGTTGGGGTCAGGGGGAGGGAGGTGAGGAGTGGGGGGCAGGAGGAGGGAGGTAGGGGGGGGGAGTATCTCTGGCTGTCTTTATGTATATTAACAGGCCACCTTTATGATGCTGTTGTGACCTGGTAACCCCTACTCACTAGCTCTCTACCCTTACTCCCTATCCCTACTGTTGTCATTGGGTTTCCTCTTACTTGTCCTGTGTGCCCATATTTATTGAATTAATTGTAAGCTCTATTTGAGTAGTGGTAGTGGTCATGTGTGTTATAGGAGCAAGCAGACAGGGTGGGTGCTGTGTGTGTGTGTGAGCACCCCCAATATTGAGGAAAGATCATGTAGCTGTGCAGGGAGGAGTGTTGGTCACTGGGCTTAGCACCCCCAATACTACTTTCCAGTTGGCTCCTATGGGTGTGTGTAGGTTACTACTGTGGCAGAACTTTGGGGGCCGTCCTTCCCTACTACTCCCTCCTATTTTCCCATTACCAAACTGTGCCTAATTCCTCCTGTGACCTCTGTGCTCTACTGAGTGTGGGCCACATGCATTCAACTGAAGGAGCCTGTAATGGGGGTCATAAAGCAGTTCTATGCAGTTTAGCAAGTCAGTAGTAACACAACACATGCTGCAATGTTGTTCAATTTAACAATTATACAACTAACAGCTTGAGCACAACGTTGTGAGTGGTGTCCTTCTCTTGGCTGCTCATCCACCACCTCTACCCAGCTGCCTGCGGGGCTCTCTCTTTCGTACCCATGTCAATTCCATTCCTCCTCACCATCTCTTTGCTGGGTCATCAGGTTGGGGGACATACCAATGTATATGAATGCTGAAAGACAAAAGTGGGTTATTTGCACCAACACTATTCCTCACTCTTGTGCTATACAGGTGATGACTCAGAGGAGGCTGGCCCTAGTGGCCTGCAAGGCCAACGCCCTACACCACCAGTCCAGCCTCAACCTCCACAGCCTGCAGCACCAGCCGTCCAGCCTCCACCACCTGCACCAGCTGTGCATCCTCGGCGTCCACCACCACCTGCACCAGCTGTGCATCCTCTGCGTCCACCACCACCTGCACCAGCTGTCCAGCCTCTGCCACCACCAGCTGTCCAGCCTCTGCCACCACCACCACCACCTGCACCAGCAGAGGCCGCACCTCCAGCACCGGAGGACTTTGTTGAGGAGGAGGAGGGCCCAGCTCCCCGCCAGAGGCCATCCGGCCAAAGGAGGCAACTCCTGCGGCTGGCCACGGAACTACTCCGCCACAACGTGCGCTTGGAGGAGTACCGGCAGCAGAAACTGGAGCTGCAGCGCCAAGCACTGGAGGCACAGCAGCGAGCACACCAGGAACTCCTCCAGGCACAATGTGAAGGCCACCAGGAGGTGCTCCAGCAACTGAGACGGCTGGAGCAGAGCATCCAACACCTGCGCCCTCAGGGCACCGCGCCTACTCCAGCCCCCGTGCTGCTGGAGCAGCCCCTGCCATCAACATCCTCCTCCACTGACCACCAGCAACCACCAGCTAAGAGGTGGGCATTGCGATCCTCAGCCTCCGCACCCACTCCTGCAGCACCCACCAAATCTGCTCCCATTCTGGGTCCTGTGGCCAGACCACTAGAACCAAGAAGGTGGCCCGATTTCCACGGTGCAGCCGAAGCCGCAGGCTGCCGTGGGGATAGGGAGGAGGACACTGGGAGCAGCAGCTCCGAAGAGGGTGAAGAGACTTCCCGTGCAGCACCAGCTGCAAAGGAAGGGCGTGGGAGGGGTAGGAGGGGACGGGGGAAGGGAAGGGGAAAATGATGGGACATGCTGTAGGGTGAGGGTTGATGGGAGGGGGGTGGGTGTGGGAGGGGGGTGGTGGTGGTGGTGGTGGTGGTGGGGTTGAACACACACATGCACTGAATGTAAAAAATAAATGTTCACTTACTTTCACCTAAAACTTGTTTCAATGAGTCTTTGTCTTGCTCTTACGCCAAGCTGGTAGGCATTGAGCTCTGCTCTGTGGGCTGGGGGTGGAGGGGGCTCCTCTTCCAGCTCATCTGGGGCCTCTTCTGGTGGTGGCTGTGGCTCCTCTGGGAGAGGCTGTCCTCTGCGCTGGGCCAAATTGTGTAACATGCAGCACGCCACAAAGATCTTGGCCACCTTTTCTGGACTGTAGAGCAGCTCTCCTCCAGACCGGTCCAGACAGCGGAAGCGGTTTTTCAATAAACCAAAGGTGCGCTCAATGATCCCCCGGGTGCTGCGATGTCTCCTGTTGTAGGTTTCTTCTGCCCCTGGTTGTGGGTGGATCAGGGGGGTCATGAGCCATGTCCTCTGCGGGTAGCCTCGGTCACCTTTGCAGAAAAGCAGAATGAGATAGATGAGTGTGTATCGCTTGGAGCAGGTACAGGGGGGGCGGGGGGATTTGGATAGTGGGTTGTGGTGGAGGAAGCCAGGGCGGAGGGTTGCCCAGTGGAGGAGGTCTAGTATGGGTGGTACATGCATGTTGCACTTACCTAGTAGCCATCCACCAATGAACTCCTCTCGCTCGAACCTGCGGAAGATGCCCGAGTGCTGTAGGATGTAGGCATCGTGGCTGGAGCCGGGGTACCTGGCACACACGTCTAATATCTCCCCCTGGGCATCACATACAACTTGCATGTTCATAGAATGAAATGCCTTCCTATTTCTGTAGGTGGCTTCGTGTGCCCGGGGGGGTCTGAGGGCTACATGTGTGCAGTCTATCACACCGATGACTGAGGGGAATCTAGCAACAGCATAGAAGGCGACCATGTTGTTGTGCAGGGCCTGGGGGGTGGTGGGGAAAGTGATGTAGTGTGAGGTATGAGTTATGAAGGCATCCAGGAACTGGGTGAGACAGTGTGAAATAGAAGCCTGGGTGAGGCCTGTGTTAGCAGCTAATACGGATTGAAAACTGCCAGTGGCCAGGACAGAGAGAGCGGAAGTGATTTTGAGGTGGGCAGGGATGGGGTTATTCCTACGTGTCTGGGGCTGAAGGAGGGGTGTCAGCTGCTCACACAGCTGACGAATGGTGGCCCTATCAAACCTGAACCTTGTTAGACACTGCTGGTCAGTGAATTGTAGGAAGGTGGTGCGGGGCCTAAACACTCGGGGCCGTGAATACCTCCTGCGGTGGGTGGCCTCTTCGTGTAGCATGCATGCCACAAGTGCATTAAGTGCATCCATATCCCCACCACCAGTGCAAGTATTAGGACTAGTTGTCAAACAAACAGCAACACACACAGATCTTTCACTTCCAGCCACCACGCCCTCTGGCCACTCACTCGCCAAACAGTACAGGAACACAGAGACAAACGGAGGTCAGGGAATAGAGTATACACGTGGGAAGAGTGAATGGGGAGGGATAGGGGGAGGGGAAGGGGGCGATGGAGCAAAGGAGTAGGAGTAAGGAACGGTCAAAGGGTAAGACACAAAAAGAGGCAGGGCACACAGACGACCGTCACAGGTACTCAACACGCTCGGCTTTCTCTCTGCAACCACCACTTCAGCTCTTCCACCAACAATATCGCCACTCTCCAACTACACACAATCGCTAATGGGTCTAAAGACGCTTTCCCCCTTGCTCTAGTCGCTTTTATTTCGGGTCCATCATATTACGCCCATCTTCCCGCTCAACCAGAGCCATTTCGCTATTCGTTATACATTGTACCCGTCCACGTCGTATCACCGCCCCTAACACGCCCCCGACACGCCTCTTATTTGGACGTTTTTACGTCCACGTACGAGCGACACGGACGCACTGAAACATTGCTTTCGATTATATGGATTTACTCGTTTTTGTGAGATTAACGTCCATCTCCCGATTTAGGTCGGAACTTGGGCGTTTGTCTCGTTCGATTATAAGCAGGCTGATCTACTATGGTCTCTTTTGCAACCTCACTATCAGGATAACCTATGTTCCCTGTTTTGGTGATATCTTTGAAAGATACCTTATCCCGAACCATGCGCTTTTGAGCGACTGTCGGCCTTCCCCTTGTTTCTAGTTTAAAAGTTACTCTATCTCCTTTTTAAATGCTGATGCCAGCAGCCTGGTCCAACCCTGGTTAAGGTGGAGCCCATCCTTTCAGAATAGGCTCCCCCTTCCCCAGAATGTTGCCCAGTTCCTAACAAATCTAAAACCCTCCTCCCTGGACCATTGTCTCATCCACGCTTTGAGACTCCGGAGCTCTGCCTGTCTCTTGGACCTGCTCGTGGAACAGGTAGCATTTCAGAAATTCTACCCTAGAGGTTCTGGATTTGAGCTTTCTACCTAAGAGCCTAAATTTGGCTTCTAGAATCTCTCTCCCACATTTTCATATGTCATTAGTATCCACATGTACCAAGACAGCCGACTCCTCCCCAGCAGTATCTAAAATCCTATCTAGGTGATGTGTGAGGTCCGCCACTTTCACACCAGGCAGTCAAGTCACCAGGTGATCCTTGTGTCCATCAGCCGCCCAGCTATCTATATGCCTAATGATCAAATCACCAACTACAACAGCTGTCTTAACCCTTCCCTCCCGGGCAGCACTTGGAGACATATCCTCGGTGTGAGAGGATTGTACATCCCCTGGTGGGCAGGTCTTGGCTACAGGAATACTTCCTACTTCACCAGGGTGATGCTGTCCTTCTAGGAGACCTCCCTCCTCCAGGGTAGCACAGGGGCTACCAGACTGGAGGTAGGACTTCTCTACAACATCCCTATAGGTCTCCTCTATGTACCTCTCTGTCTCCCTCAGCTCCACCAAGTCTGCTACTCTAGCCTCAAGAGAATGGACATGTTCTCTGAGAGCTAGGAGCTCTTTCCATCGGGCACACATGTATGACATCTCACCAACTGGGAGATAATCATACATGTGACAGTGCAAAAGACTGGATAGCACCCCTCTCGCTGCTGGACTGCTGACTCAATCTTAGTATTTTTGAGTTTTTCAATAATTTAAAACTTGCTACAGTATTAAGGATATTAGCCTAATATAAAAATGTCTTTTAGTTATGTGTAGTATATTGTATGATTTATTTAGTGTTTCCTTCTTAGATGGTATTGAAATGTATTTAAAACTCCGTAAGAGCACTCCTTGCTTGTTACCCTAATTACAATAACTGACTATAAATGAAGATTTGTCCTAGGGGTGGGTGGGCGAGAAGACTAAACTAGATCCTGCAGTGCCTTTTTCAGAAAGGTTCAGTGAGACCTTTCCTCTTTATATAGTTTTGAATCTAAGGGGCCTTTTTTAAACAGGCTTTTTGAAGCTAACTCAGCAACCTATGCAAATATTCTACTTCCCTACACCTTAGTTAACACCAAATTGAGGTCGCTGGATGTGCTACCTCTCCAGCAGCCAAAGAACAGAAAATAACTGCTTTTTAGAACAAGAGATTTTGGCTGTTAAGTTTCTACGTCTAGAAAAGGTTTCAGTTTAAAACTATGGGAAAAATGCCTATTTCTAGAGAAAATTTCAGTTTAAAACTATGGGAAAAGAGTTGTACACCATCCAGCTTATAATCGAAAGTGATCGCCGGCCATTTCCCTACACAAATCGGGAGATGGCCGGCGATCTCGGAAAAGCGGTGAAATCGGTATAATCGAAAGCTGCATTTTTGACAGCATCGCTGCTTTCCCGTCGCCTCACCGACGAAAGTTCAAAAGGGAGTGATGCCAGCTAAGCGAAGGCAGGACATGGGCAGGCGTGGGTGTGGCTACCAGATGGCCGGCTTTCGCCGATAATGGAAAAATCTGTGGGATGAGGCGGGGTTCTTCTGCCCACCCATCTTGGGCCCAGGCCCACCCAAAGTTGGGTGTCTGGCTATGTCCCTGCTACTTGGTCAGAGGGAAAGCTTCAGATCAGGCAGCAGATGTGCAAGGCTGCTACTGGCAAGGATCAACACAAGACCACCTTTGAGGTGGACTGGCGTAGGGGGGTGGGTGATGTTGAATTCCAAATGATGGGAAAGATGTCAGATTGCACCCAGGACAGAGATTGGGACAGGAGACACTAGAATGTGGTTAGATTTTAAAATCATGATTAATTGTTTTAGAAAAAAATTACAAATACAAAATAGTCTTCTAGTCCACATATACTGTAAGGTTATCTTGTTGGGCAGACTGGATGGACCGTGCAGGTCTTTTTCTGCCGTCATCTACTATGTTACTATGTTACTATGAAAAAAAAACCCGGTGAGAAGCAGTATTTCACCGGGTTTACTTGGTCCTTTTATTTTCACGACCAAGCCTAAAAAAGGTGCCCCCAACTGACCAGATGACCACTGGAGGGAATGGGGGAATGACCTCCCCATACTTCTCCAGTGGTCACCAACCCCCTCCCACACTAAAATAAAATAAAATTAAAAACCTTTTTTGCCAGCCTGTATGCCAGCCTCAAATGCTGTACCCACCTCCATGACAGCAAAATGTGTTCTATCCTCCGACAGCCTTTCCCTGGTTGTGATGTGGTTCTCAGGTGAGTGTGACACCTTTTCTGTTAGGCGCACTGCAGAGTCATATCAGCAATGCATTGTGGTGGGTGTAGGGTACTGGGCTGTACTCCCATGGTGCTTTTTCCCCTGCTAACTGGGTCAGAGTGTGCCCTGTTTTACTTCCGTTAGTCCCTGAGGTAGTGGCCATGTTTGTAAGCCAGTTTTAGATCCCTTTCATGTGTTAGCCACGTTAGAGAACTTAGTTCTTACCTTGAATGTGGCTGAAAGAGGGCATTGTACACCATTCTGCCAGCTCTGACCTACTGCTAATCACAACAATGGCACAGTATTTTAAATCTTGAAATTAATGGTTGAAATCAACACAGTGCATCACTAGAGGTTCATTTTATTTCAATGTTTTGAAATTTGATTTATGTTCACTCGTTCTGATTTTCCCATGTATATCTTAGATCAGGGACACATTAGTACATAAACTACAAAATCAATTTTACAATTAATGAAATGTTTAAAGATGTACTTTTTACCATCCAGTGGATTGGTGAAATCTTTCCCTTGGAGAATAATATTAAAAAATGCTGCAAGAGTCACATCTATAATGTCCACAAACTACTGGTTCTTTCATCCGTTTGTTACTGAAAACTGCAGGGCTCAACATTTCTTTTAGTTTCTTTTCTCTTGAAAATGCAATTCTGAGTTCTTAGTCTTGGAAGGCAGGATGCAACCTCGTAATGTCCCAATTATCTCTAATAATTTTGGCAACTTGACTCTCATTTTAGAAAAATCTCCACACAGGTTTGAATTTCATCTTCCTCACTGTTTGCAGAATACAGTTCAGATATCCTCTTGCTTGTAATTTAAACTTCAGTTCTTTGGCCTGTATTTTAGACACCTTCTCATCAGAACAATTCCATCGAATCCTCAAATTTTGTGGGAATGGTAATCCTTCTCTCGACTTCCTCAGATGACAGCTATCATATTTCAACAGAGTATTTTTATCTGTGGACATGTTAAGAACTTAAGGTGGGAAACCATGATCTTCTAGTATAATTGTAACATTCTTCTCCTATGCCATTCCATAATATAAGATGTCATCGATAAAACGATATATGTTCTTTTTGAATGGTGAGAAATAAACCCACTCTTCCTCCAAAAATGATCTCTCTCTCTCTCTCTCTCTCTCTCTCTCTCTCTCTCTATATATATATATATATAAGATCAATTATGGGTGGATAATATTGGCATTGCAGCAGTAGTGCCTATATAAATTTTGAAATAGTGAAGGGATAAAAGAAAATGGGTAGTGGTAGGGGAGATATATATATTTGATAAGAAGATAATGTAATTATTTTGCAATGGGAGTCTTATAAAGACTTAGGAATTAAAATTAATGAAATTTTGATGTAATTAATTAATTAGCAAAATGGGGTAAACAAATAAGACGGGATTACTGGGAAGAGATGTTGAGGTTTAGTAAGGCATCCAAATTAGAGCAGAAAAAACTTCAAAAGGATTGTAATTTTTTTTTTTTTTTTAAGGTTCGGGCAGAGCAAAAGAGCATGAGAATGTCAGTAAAATTGGCAGGCTCTGGGCTGAGGAGAATTGATAGGCAGCAAGGAGGAAAGCTAGTTGAGGGAACTGAAGCAAGAAATTTCATCCCATCCAATCCCTCCCAAAATTTAGTAGACTGAGGTTGGATTGGGATCTTGGGTAATTTTGTTGTTGGGATAGCAATGTTTAGGGATGTTAAAAGAGGTAGTTTAAGTCGCAGCTGTGGTAATTTAAATGAGAATTTTTCAAGCAGCCTTCATTTAAGGAAAATGAATTTACTGGCCATATGGATTTTATAGTGTAATCTGCTTATGTACGAAATTGCCAGAACTAGAAGTGAGACCTTGTGTCTTGTCTAGGTAGTGGTGAGCCCTTAGGTTCTCTGAGGCCCGTAGGACCTCAGAGGACTGCCGCGCACCCCGGATCTTCACCCGCGGCGACCGCCGTTCACCGGAGGTTGAGCCCCCAGCTGCAGGCGGCCAGCGGGACTGCTGGAACCGCGGGGTGACGGCCGGCCTGGCGGAACACCAGCAACACAGTCCCGACTGAGTGGCTAGCAGGGACGGCTAGCGCTGCAAAGCACAGTCTCTGAGGGTGGCTAGCAAGGACGGCTAGCGAAAGGAACACCGTCTCTGAAGGTAGCTAGCAAGGACGGCTAGCAGGACGAAGAACACAGTCTCTGAGGGTGGCTAGCAAGGACGGCTAGCGGGAGGAACACAGTCTCTGAAGGTAGCTAGCAAGGACGGCTAGCAGGACGAAGAACACAGTCTCTGAGGGTGGCTAGCAAGGACGGCTAGCGGGAGAAACACAGTCTCTGAAGGTGGCTAGCAAGGACGGCTAGCGGGAGGAATACAGTCTCTGAAGGTAGCTAGCAAGGACGGCTAGCAGGACGAAGAACACAGTCTCTGAGGGTGGCTAGCAAGGACGGCTAGCGGGAGAAACACAGTCTCTGAAGGTGGCTAGCAAGGACGGCTAGCAGGACGAGGAACACAGTCTCTGAGGGTGGCTAGCAAGGACGGCTAGCGGGACGAAGAACACAGTCTCTGAAGTGGCTAGCAAGGACGGCTAGCAGGACGAAGAACACAGTCTCTGAAGTGGCTAGCAAGGACGGCTAGCAGGACGAAGAACACAATCTCTGAAGTGGCTAGCAAGGACGGCTAGCAGGACGAAGAACACAATCTCTGAAGTGGCTAGCAAGGACGGCTAGCAGGACGAAGAACACAATCTCTGAAGTGGCTAGCAAGGACGGCTAGCAGGACGAAGAACACAGTCTCTGAGGTGGCTTCTGACATTTGAAACGGAAGCCCCGAGCCCTCCTTGTTCCGGGGTTTAAATCCCCCGCCCGTCCATCCTCTCCCTGGAGAAGAGCCAATCCCTGTAGCCCTGACAGGCAAGGATGGCCGGGATTGGAGGACCCGCCTCGCAGGCGGAGTTCCTCCTGCCATGCACCAATCCGGCGCAAGGGGGCGGGGCTTGCACTCCTCTCAGCTCCGGTCGGGGAGACAACGACGCCGCCGCCATCTTGGCCGGCGTCCTCTCTTCCCTGGGGCCGGCGTTCGGTCCTGCGGGTTGCCAGCCTTGGGCCGCCCCACGGAAGTGCCGGCCCCGCCGGCGGCCTGTCTCTGCCGCACCGGGGCCCGCGGCCCCCGCCGACCATCGCTCCCCGCCGCGGGAGCACTGGTAAGGTCCCGAAACGGGACACCTTGGCCTCACCGCAGATCTCACTTTTCAAGGTGGCTCATGGAGTATTAATACATTTGATGGAATAAATATGTGCAGCTAGGTTGGCAACAACTAGCTTTATAAAAGGTAATAAGAAAAGTGAAGGTTTCATTGAAATATTGATAATATTTTTATTTATGTTGGTTATGAATTTTTGATTGGTTAATAAAGCTGCAGCCAAAATTATTTTTCCAATTTATAAGGTCATAGTATTCTTTGTTCATGTGTGTTTCAGGAATGGATGCAATGCAAGTGTCAATATTAAGGTTTGCTAAAGAGGTGGCAAATGTTGTGCCCATAGCAATTCCTGACACCTACAAATATAGGGGTCCTTTTACTGAAGAAGCTCAATTGAGTGGGTGAAATGGGCCCCATTAGGCCTACCAAGACAAGTTCACATTCATGTTAAAATTGCATTAAAAAGTGTTTTTGATACAATTGGAGTTTTTGGACCAATAATTGGAAATTTAACCATAAATGCTGGCAGATATGTAAAATGAATTATCTGCATTAGTAGTTTCTGAGGTCCTTTTCCCCCTAAATAATTAATTAAAATTAAAAAAAATTAAAGAATAGAAAATGTGAAAATTTTGAAAAAATTTGAATGATCAAAGTCTTTCAGTGGTTGATTACACTGTCAGTTTAGCTGGACCTTATGTATCTTGTCAAATTGGCTTAACAGTCAATGGGATTGTTATTAATGGATTGGAGAAAACAAACTCCAATCACTCTGGCATCAGGAAGTGTCAAATTCAGCATAACCATGTTTATCTGGGGATTTTAAGACACAAATGTGACAGTACCACATACTGCACACCAACAGCATTGCCTGCAATCCCCCTGGCCTCCCCAATCACAGCATCTGACCCCCCTCACATCACTCGACCCTCTCCAAGCATAACCTTCCTCCTCTCCTGACATAACCCAAGCCCCAAAAATGCAGAGCAGCATATACTGAGTAACTGTTTTAAAATCTTTAATCAATTAAAAGCAACCTTAATAAAAGTGAAATGCACTTTATGGAGTGCATTCTATATGAGGTGCCAAAAAAAGCACTATTCTGTAAGCCGCGGTTAAAGTTAGGCACAGTTTATAGAATAATGCTTATGCCTGGGAATCACACCTAATTTTAGGTGTGATCATTTGCTTTATGTATACTCCTAAATTAGACACATATCCTCCAATTCCTGCGCCCCCCATTTTTACTCACTCGTAAAATTTTCACGGATCCCACACTTAAATTTACGTACATACATTCCAATTAAATTTAATTAGTGCCATTAATTGCTTGTTTAAAAGACAGTTATTGGTGCTAATTAGCTCATTCAATTAAATTGAGAAAACAAATTGGGTACACACCCAAATTTGCACACACAATTTTTGGAGACTTTTATAGAATTAAGAGATATATCATAGTCTGCATCGGGGCAAATTTACAAGTATATATGGGCAGTCAATCCAGCTAAGGATACAAATAGGGGTAAAATTTACTATATTAAACTGAAAAAAAGAGGAAAATGATTCACATACTCCTATTTTTATTTTTATCCTTAGATTGCTTTTAATTCATTAAAGAGTTTTTTTTTTTTTAAACAACTAATGGCTCACTAAATGCTGCTCTGTGTTTTTGGTATTATTGGTTTACAGTATAACCCAAGGCTCAACATCACTCAACTCCACTCCTTATAGACAAGACCCCCTCTTGGTAACTACAGCTCCCTCTTGGTGGGTAAGGCCCTCCTCAGTAGCCATGCCCCCCCCCCCTTAGTAAAGTAGGCCACATATGGCATCCTCCTCTGGATTTTCTACACACCCTGGGGCCAAGGTCCTCAAAAGTAGTCCTCAGGCCAAAGGTTTCACCACCACCTACCCCTACAATCCAATCCCCAGGCTTACCAGGGGTCCCTGGTGTCTAATGAGGTGGGAGTGATGCCCACTTGCTCCTGCATCATGTCCTCCTGTCCATGAAAATGGCCACCAAAATTTCTAGTAGTCATATTTTTCCCATATATGGATTTAAATTTTTCCCATATATGGATATAAATGCTGCAATTCAGACATTGAGACGATTCTAAAATAAGGGCCATCTACCTTAGATTAGATTTCTGCTTTTTACTTACTTTCTATATGCATTTTATTGGTTGCATTCCTGGAGAGTGTGGTTTAAAATATTTTCCAGGTCTACCGTCATATAGCAATCTTTTTGTTCACCTCAGTTGATCGACAGGCCACCTGTACTGACTGAAAAACACCATTATCCTATTCCCTTTAGTGGGACAGTTCATACATCTTTCAGCTCTGTTCTCTATCTCATAAGACAGAATATGATGAGATCCTGTTATCTGCACTAGCCGAAGTATTTGATGTCTGGCCTTTTATAACTAAATTATTTTCAGACCCAAGCTGATTCAGAAGAGAAGAAGAGAGGTCAGGCTGAGAGATACTCCAGAGAAAGGTAATGGGGCAATTTTTATACACTGAAAAATCACCCTTGCCTTCTCATTCATATTGTGATGATTCTTCTAAACCTTAACTTCTAAAGAGATAATGAATAAAAGAAGTTCTATGACCATGCAGTTGTACAGTATAAGTGTGGTATAATATGAGGTCAATCTCCCATGGAAATGCACTTAAAATATCAGCCTAAAGTATTTTTTGAATAAGTAACTTTTATTCACTGTAGGTGGGGGCATTCCAGGAGCAACACTGGGACAGGATCTTCACTTATGTGCTTAAAACTAAGTATACACATTTACACAACTTATTAAGAGGAAATGCATGTGAACATTTTCCTGGATTAATTTGTGAAGATGTGTGCATACTTAAGTTTAAAAATCCAACACATGGATTTCATGGAGTAAAAAAATCATGCTTAATTTTTATTCTTATGCATAAGTATTCCATACGGGGACAGTCTCATGCATTAATCCAATGGTCTCTAATGTTTCTCAAACCTCACACTAACACTATTTACTTTGGTCTTACCTAGAATGTAACCCTGGAAAGGGGATAATAGCGGTATACAAGAATTGATCTGAATTGATTTGAAGTAGCAAGAAATGCAGTCTGAGACCAAGAAAATGTGGCATAAAGATACAGAAATATTTCCCATCATTTTGGGTGCACAGGTTTGATCAAAAACAACTTCAAAGTGCACCTGGATAAGTTGCCTGTACATGTTACATTGTAGGGACTCCAGAAAGAAGTTCTCTTTGGCACAATGCAAGTACTATGGTGAACATTAGCAGTAAGGGGTCCTTTTACTAAGGTGCACTGAAAATGACATGCGGTAGAGTAGGCACGTGTTTTGGGCATGCACAGAATCATTTCTCAGCTCACCTACAAAAAAATGCCTTTTTTTGCCAAAAAATGGACGTGTGGCAGAATGAAAATGGCTGTAAAGACTCATGCAATAACCAGGCGGTAATGACCTATGTGTGTCAAATGCCACTTGGCGCACGTCCATTACACATGTTCAAAAATAATAATTCTTTTTCGGACGTGTGTATTGGATGCGTGCCAAAAATGACATTATCGCAAGAGCCATGCGGTAGTCAGGCGGTAACTCCATTTTGGCACACATTGGGCACGTGTAGACGCTTACACGGCTTAATAAAAGGGCCCCTAAATTTGTGAGACTGAGATCATACTCCACAGACCCTGGCTTTCTGGAAAGAAAACATTCAAATGTCACTTTATGCAGGTTTTTTTAGATGTTTATCTCCTTTAAAAATTAGTCTCTAATTGTGTCAGTTAATATAATTAATCCAAAGCCCTAGTTTAAACTAAGAAATGATATTCAGAATGGAGCCAAGATTTCATTCAAGCCTGTTACTGCATGGTTTCTTGGTCTGTCATAACTAAGGATTCTTATAAAGAATTTTTATAAACATAAAGCAATGTTCTTTGTATAAGGAACATGTTACATAAGTACATAAGTATTGCATACTGGGACAGACCAAATGTCCATAAAGCCCAGCATCCTGTTTCCAACAGTGGCCAATCCAGGTCACAAATACCTGGCAAGATCCCCCCAAACGTACAAAACATTTTATGCTGCTTATCCCAGAAATATTTTCCCCAAGTCCAATTTAATAATGGTCTATGGACTTTTCCTTTAGGAAGCCATCCAAACCTTTTTTAAACTCTGCTAAGTTAACTGCCTTTACCACACTTTCTGGCAATGAATTCCAGAGTTGAATGACATATTGAATGAAGAAAAATGTTCTCCGATTTGTTTTAAATTTACTACTTTGTAGCTTCATCGTATGCCCCATAGTCCTAGAATTTCTGGAAAGTGTAAACAAACGCTTCACATCTACCCGTTCCACTCCACTCAGTATTTTATAGACCTCTATCATATCTCCCCTCAGCCATCTTTTCTCCAAGCTGAAGAACACTAGCCGCTTTAGCCTTTCCTCATAGGGAAGTCGTCCCATTCCCTTTATCATTTTCATCACCCTTCTCTGCACTTTTTCTAATTCCACTATATGTTTTTTGAGATGAGGAAACCAGAATTGAACACAATATTCGAGGTGCGGTCGCACCATGGAGCGATACAAAGGCATTATAATGTCCTCATTTCTGTTTTCCATTCCTTTCCCTAACAATATCTAATATTCAATTTGTTTTCTTAACCACAGCAGCACACTGAGCAGAAGGTGTCAACATATCATCAAAGATGACATCTAGATCCCTTTCTTGGTCTGTGACTCCTAACGTGGAACGTTGCATGACGTAGCTATAATTCGGGTTTCTCTTTCCCACATGCATAACTTTGCACTAGCTCACATTAAGCGTCATCTGCTATTTAGATGCCCAGTCTCCCAGTCTCGTAAGGTCCTCTTGTAATGTTTCACAATCCTCCCGCGATTTAACGACTTTGAATAAGTTTGTGTCATCAGCAAATTTAATTACCTCACTAGTTACTCCCATCTCTAGATCATTTATAAATATGTTAAAAAGCAGCGGTCCCAGCACAGACCCCTGGTGAATTCCACTAGCTACCCTTCTCCATTGAGAATACTGACCATTTAACCCTACTCTCTGTTTTCTTTCTTTTAATCCACAATAGAACACTACCTCCTATCCCATGACTCTCCAATTTCCTCTGGAGTCTTTCATGAGGTACTTTGTCAAAAACCTTCTGAAAATCCAGATACACAACATCAACCGGCTCACCTTTATCCACATGTTTGTTCACCCCTTCAAAGAAATGTAGTAGATTGGTGAAGTAAGATTTCCCTTCACTAAATCCATGTTGACTTTGTCTCATTAATTCATGCTTTTGAATATGCTCTGTAATTTTGTTCTTTTTAATAGTCTCTACCATTTTGCCCAGCACCGACGTCAGACTCACTGGCCTATAATTTCCCGGATCTTCTCTGGAACCGTTTTTTAAAAAATCGGTGTTACATTGGCCACCCTCCAATCTTCCAGTACCACCCTTGATTTTAAAGGATAAATTACATATTACTAACAATAGCTCCGCAAGTTCATTTTTCAGTTCTATCAGTATTCTGGGAAGAATACCATCCAGTCCAGGAGATTTGCTATGCTTCAATTTGTAGAACTGCCCCATTACATCCTCAAGGTTTAAAAAGATTTCATTCAGTTTCTCTGACTTGTCAGCTTTGAATAGCATTTCTGGCACCATTTCTGTGCTGATCAAGAGTCCATGATTATCAAATACAGAAAGCAAAACAATTTGTGATTTGAAACATTGTATTTACTGAATAAGCAATAATCATATGAATACTTTGAGAATAATTTGTTCCTGTAAAAAGCATTTACTATAGAGTTGCAGATTGGCCTACCTGATAAGAAAAGCCAGTAAGGTATCGAATTATAAAACAACTGAATGAACTATAAAGAAAATTCCTTACAAGAGATTATTTGTAAATAGTTCTAATAAGGTTAGTAGTCAAAGTTTTGATTTTTCTTTTGTTATGCTGAAAAGCTAGAGAGAGAATAAAAACAAATGCAATAGTTCAATGATGTATTGTGTGCCTTATGGGAGAACGATATCAATAAATCAAGCCATCGAGCTTTTTGTTTTATTTTATAAATTTGAAAAATAATTCAGTCCCGAAGTTTCTAGGATACTGATGGTGCAATAGCTGATACTGTTAAACACTTTTTTTTATTGTGGCATGATCATGCATTTAGCATTGTGGTAGATGTATTTGTTGCTGTAGTGTTGGTGTTGGTGTTGAGTCAGGGATTACTATCTATGGCATATTGTGGAGAATTTTTTAAATTGTTGCTATCTTATAGGTTTTCATATTTAGGTTTAAATTGCAATAACCTACCTTGTTTAGGCTTCTTCTATTAAGGTAGAAAATAAATATTGAAATTTCAATACTTAACAAAGAAATAGATTACTTATTCACTGCTAAATCATTGCTGATCTTTACATGTTAAATAAAAAAAAAATCTTTAGAAGGAAACATGACTCCTAGTGGTAATGCCACAAGGAAAGGTTCTGGATGGACCAGGAGCGACTGAGAATTGCTCCTGCATGGGAAACCACTATGCCATCAGAGATTAAGGTACAACCAAAGGGATGGGGGTGGGGGATCCTTTGGGGAGTATGGGTCATGACCAGGGGGTTGGGAGCTTGCTTGGGGGCTTGATTTTTGAAGGTCGGGATTAGAGGAGGGATGAGAGCATCACCATGTCCCCTAGATGATGTGGTCTGAGAGCATGAGGCTATGTCTTTGAGGCCTGATGTTTTAGGCCACTACAATAACGTTGCTTGTAAGGTGGCTTGCAATCAGTGTTATACATTTACCATGGTAGTCAGCAACCTGTAGAACTGTGATACCGCAGACTGGTGACTCCCATCGTAAATCAAGGTGCCTGTGTTCTGCCCCTATTTGTTTGGAGCAGATCTTGCTGTCTCTGTGTACCAGATTATATTGTCTGTATATGCATTAAACTATGTATAATGAACTACAAGTCCCTGTAGTTTGGTAGTCCTTAGGTGATTGACTCATTCTGAATACCAGAGCGCTATTCCCACTACCTTGTGGGATCTTTCTTGTTACCTTGGCTGCCCTATGCATACTGGGAGGAGCAGATTTCCCCTGTGGCAATGCCGACGGAACCCATTCAATGTGAATGGGCTTTGTCGGCATTGCCACACTGGGAGCCGCTAGCTTGGCTTGATAACAGAGGCCCTTAGTGTAAGAAATCAGACAACATGGTACCAGCATGTTGAGAGGCTTGTAAACTCTCCATGCTGAAGCAATAAATTTGCTGCTTGTCCTCTCAGACCCACTGTTCCCTCTAAGCTGAGCAGGTGTCCTCCAACTACTACCAGTAGGAGGTGGTGCTTCCATATTGTGTTTTCAATCGCTAGGGACAGGCAGGTTCCCTGGAATCCTGCAAAGCTTGCCTGTCCCTCACTATTGAAAATGTGATAGTAAAACAGCACCCCTCACTGGCAGGACTGTAGGTGGAGGACTCCCGCTCAGCTTACAGGAAACAGTGCTCAGAACCTCAGTAATCCATGGTGTCTTTCACCAATAAGTATTTGTGTATTACCAGCCAGTGCCAGTCTTTCCTCCCTGTGAGAATTCCTAATCCATTACATCACATCTGTAAGTGTATGTTTTCCTTATTGTGAGCAACTGCATTAAAGGAGAAACTTGGATTAAGAATTGGAGTATTTTCTCTGGTAATAAAACATACAGGGTTTAGCTATCTGAATATACACAGCAAGAAATGCTGTTTAGAGGACAGAATGTGCTGTTAAAGCTTGCCTTTTACTGCATCTTGATAACTTTCCCCCTAAATTCTGTGGCGTGCATTTAAAACAAACACCTACTGTAAATATTGACTCATCAGCTTTGTCCCTGTAATTGAACTTAAATTAATAGTAGCTGCAGATCATCATCTTCAACACTGCTTGTATGTTTCGTAGCTGCAGAGGAAAAGTGGCTTTCTATTTTTATATTATATAGTGCGGGCATCTACCCTCCAAGCATTTAATATTGGGCTGTCAAGGGATCTAAACATTTGTGAAACTGCAGTTCTAACACCTTCAACCTTTGAACCTATAGGTTAAGCAGGCTATAAATGCTTTCATTAAATAAAATAAAATAAAACTCTTGTGTATTCATTTATTCTACCATTCTTTTACAACATTCAATGGAGGAGTGGCCTAGTGGTTAGGGTGGTGGACTTTGGTCCTGAGGAACTGAGTTTGGTTCCCACTTCAGGCACAGGCAGCTCCTTGTGACTCTGGGCAAATCACTTAACCCTCCATTGCCCCAGGTACAAATAAGTACCTGTATACAATATGTAAGCCACATTGAGCCTGCCATGAGTGGGAAAGCACAGGGTGCAAATGTAACAAAAAAAACCTATTCTAAACAGTATCTCTCACTTTCACTTTTCATAGACGTAATTCAAAATTCCATTACCTTCTACGTTGTGTTTTTATTTGTAAGCTCGGCTATGCCCCTTACATGTTTCAATGCTTCATCTACCATACAACTTTCTCAGTATCCTTCTTCCTTCCCTCTGTCTTTCTTCTACTTCTTTTAATCTTCTATATTGATCCTACCCAATCTCTTCTGGTGTGTTCCTCTGCCCTTAGTTTTCTGAGAGTTATAATTCCTGGGAATGCCCTGATCTTTCAAATTTTCCAGACTTATTTCCCTAACTCCTCTGTCTACTATGTACCCTTCCTTCCATAACAGGTCATATATCTCACCACATACTCAAATCTCTTTTCTGTCCTCAGGCGCTGACATGCCTGAAGTAGCCTCACGTTTCTATCCGCTGTCACAGTCCTTTTGCTTCATCAGAGGTGTCTTCCTACTCAAATACAATGGGCTACAGAAGGGTGCAATTGGGCCTTGTGCCTCTTAAGCAGGAAAGAGAGGAGCATTTAATGACCATGCACTCCCATTTATATGCCCCTTGCATGTAAATGTATAGATTATTAGTACAGAAAAGTCTTGATTATCTGACCTTCGCTGATCCGATCATCCAGCATATCCGACAGACCCACAATGATGTCATGTGGCTTCTCTTTCCATTTTCCAAAGCCAAGACCCAACTTTTAACATCTTTGTGAGCTGGGACCCTGCTTTTACTGTCTTTGTTTCTGCATTGTTTGAGGGGTTATCATTCTTTTCAATATTATAACTTCTCATTTATCCGACAACGGGTAGGTCCCGTTTCGGTCAGATATTTGAGACTTTAATGTATTTATGTGTGTTAGTGTAGATTTACCTGCAAAAGTGCCAGCAGAGCACTTAAGCACTATTCTATAACGGTCTGCATGACTTATAAAAATGGAAGGGTAGGGGTGGGATTTTATAAACTGCCTTTCAGTGGTTACAATCAAAGTGGTTCTATATACATTTACTTATTTTTTACCTTGGGTAATGGCAGGTTAAGGGGTCCTTTTACAATGGTGCGCTGAAAAATGGCCTATAGTAGTGTAGGCGTGGGTTTTGGGCACACGCAGAATCATTTTTCAGTGCACCTGTAAAAAAGGCCTTTTAAATTTTTTTCTGAAAATGGACATGCAGCAAAATGAAAATTGCCGAGTGTCCATTTTGGGTCTGAGGCCTTACCACCAGCCATTGACCTAGCAGTAAAGTCTCACGCGGTAACTGGGTGGTAATGACCTACGTGCACCAAAAGACACTCGGCGTGCCTCTGATACATGTGGCAGAAAATAAAAATTATTTTTTGGACACTTGGAAAAAATGAAATTACCTCAAGAGCCATGCGGTAGTCATGCAGTAACTCCATTTTGGAGCACGTTGGGCACACGTAGATGCTTACGCGGCGTAGTAAAAGGGCCCCTAAGTGACTTGCCCAGATTTACAAGGAGCTGTAGTGGGACTTGAACCTGGTACCCTTGCTTTTCCAGCTGCTGCACTAACCACTAGGCTATTCCTCTACTCCATGGAGGTCATGGGTGGATTATGGGCAGGGTATGAATGGGGATCCCAGTTCTCATGTAACTTATAGACTATTGAAAGTTACATGCATCCCTGCTGCATTCACATATCCATAATTATGCCAGGACTATGACTGGTGTAGCTATGGGTGTGTAACTCTTCGGTGTACCAATACCAGATTATTTATTAAGAATTTGCTTACACCTTTTTTAGTAGTAGCTCAAGGTGAGTCACATTCAGGTACGTGAAGTATTTTCCTATCCTTTAAGGGCTCACAATTTAATGTTGTACCTGAGGCAATGGAGGGTTAAGTGACTTGCCCAAGACCACAAGAACAGTAGGATTTGAACCGGGCACCCCCAGATGTCACTCCATTATGGAACAGGCTCCCACTACACCTCCTCGTGATGACTAAATGGAGGCAATCAGTTGAAGAATCATCCCCTAAATAGTAAGTGATTGTAGAATCATCTTTGCAAGAAAGCTGTGGGGCTGAGGATGAAATAAAGGAAAGAACCACAGTACGTGACACCTCATACTTCTATAAAAGAACTTTATCAAGTGTTAATGGACTGTGTCAGTTGTGGAGGTGCATAAAAGAATTTAACATATAGAACTGTAAAAAATGGAAAAGTATCTTCCTTAATAATTTACAGCCAGTCAAATCTTTGTGTTTCTATATGCAGTATAATAGCTGTGAGTCATGATCCACCAGTGTTCAGGTTCTTGCGGCATAAATATAGGTAGGAACCATTGTTGCAAGACATGTTTAAATATAATGAAGTAATATAAGGGCAAGAAGAAAAATAGCTTCAGAGATGCTCTATGCTTGTTATTGTCTTCACTTGCTGTGAATATCACCGAGAAAGGTCACGTGAATCCTGTGGTTCTTTGTCATATGAATTGCTGGCTCAGATAAAAGGCACTGAACTGTGGAAAAAGATAATATGTTCCTTCTATGAGATATTCATCTGCTCTATATACCCCCAGAGTCCAACATAAGAATTATAATTTAAAGAAGCCAGGGCAGCCAAGATTACCATCAATATTTCCGTGAGTGTGGAGCAAAAGTAGATAGCACATTGCCAATAATTACAGTGCGTTCTTACACAATAGATTTTATTTATTGGAACTAATACATCTTGGCTCTCTTTTTACCTCTAGCCACTGTTAGCTAAACTTTCAGAAACAATTAAAGATGTGTCCAGAAATTGTTACACACATTTATTTAGTCGCCTGTCACTGCACTGCTTTCACCTTGATCTGGGCTGCCTGTTGCTTATGCTCTCCAAGAAGGACCCCGAATCCTTCCCCTTGATCTTCAGGTAGTGGGGCCTAAGCTCCCTGCAATCATTTCAGTTTTCCCCCCAGCCTATTATGAGCCATATTTTACAAAGCTGTGTACCCAAATTTCCAACTAAAGTGCAAATTTGGGCATGCAAGTTTTAGAATTGTACTAGTTGTGCACCTAACTTATTTGTTAATTAAGCGCCAGGAGGTCTTAAGTACAATAATAGCCCTTAACTGGTGTAATAGGTGCTAATCAGGGCTAATTTGTATTTATGCACATCAATAGAAATAAAACAAAATTAAAAATGGAAAAGAAAATAAGATGATACCTTTTATATTGGACATAACAATACATTTCTTGATTATCTTTCGAAGGTTGTCCTTCTTCGTCAGATTGGAAATAAGCAAATGTTGGTAGATGACAGTATATATAAGTGAAATATCAAAGCATTCCAATGACAGTCTAACAGGATGGGGGTGGATAGTTGAGAGACAGGAAGAGGGACAGATGAGATATGTATGGAGACAGGAGGGTGACAAAGCAGTACAATTTTCAAAGCAGTACAATTTTATGGTTTACTAGTAAAAAAAGGCCCGTTTCTGGAACGAATGAAACGGGCGCTAGCAAGGTTTTCCTGGGAGTGTGTATGTTTGAGAGAGAGAGAGCCAGAGTGAATGTGCGGGTGTGTGACAGAGTGAGACTGTCTGTGTGACAGTGTGTGTGTGAGAATGAGAGTGTGTGACAGGGCCCTCTCCCCTGTTCCTAATGCCCCTCACCCCGTTCCCTTTCCTCCTTTTCCTCCTCCTTCCCACACTTTGGGTTCCTTAAGGCTTTCAAAAGTCTATGTACCCCCGTGGCCCTAACGCCCAGTATGCGGATACCCCACCGCTTTCCTCCTCACCCCTCCCCCAAGATGTAATACTTTCATGTCCTTCATTTTTTTAAAAAAGTGTCCTATCTACCCTGTGTACAAATACCCGGCATTCAGATTGTGTTCCTCTCGTAAATTTTCATTTCTTTCATTCATTCAGAACTTGCCCCCCTCCCCCCCCCCCCCCCCCGAACACTTTTGGTTCCTTCAGTCTTTTAAAACTCTCCTATGTACCCTGTGTGCTAATGGCCAGCAGTGAGATTGTTTTCCTGTCCCAAATTTGCATGTCTTTCAGTCATTCACAACTCCCCCCCCCCTTCTCCAGTTTAACACTTTTGTTTCCTTCAGTCTTTAAAACTCTCCTATCTACCCTGTGTCCTAATGGCCAGCACTCAGATTGTTTTCCTTTCCTAAATGTTCATGTCTTTCAGTGGTTCAGAACTCCCCCCCCTCCCCCATTTAACACTTTCGGTTCCTTCAGTCTTTTAAAACTCTCCTATCTACCCTGTGTCCTAATGGCCAGCACTCAGATTGTTTTGCTTTGCCAAATTGTCTGTCACTGATGTCACTGAGGTCAGTGCGTGCCTGCCTAGCAGACCACTTCCGGCAGGCACGGTCCCAAGCACATCCTGTTGGAGGTGAGAATTATTATATAGGATAATGGGCTAGAAAAGCCTGATCTTTGTTAAGTCCTGTCTGTTGGGTGTCAAAATATTTAATCATTCTGACTTCAAAGGTCTTACGTTCCTGTATTGCTTTAAAGTTCCCTTTTAAGATTCTTACCATGAAGTCACTGGTACAGTGTTCTGGTTTTGTAAAGTATTTATGCACATAAATGCACTTAGGTGCTATTCTATAAACTTACCATCTAATTCTATAAAAGTTGCCAAAACCTGTATGTTCGAATTTTGGTGCGCATAATTTAATCACATAATGAGTTAATTTGCACCAATAATTGGCTTTTTAACAAGAATTTTTTCTACTAATTAGATATAATTTGAATTTATGCATGTAAATTTAGGCATGCGATCTGCACCTAAATTTTATGCCTGAATAAATCAAAGAGGTGCAGAAATGGAAGGGTCATGGGTGGAATGGAGACATTCCTAGCAATTACGTACTTTGTTATAGAATAAAGGGGGGGCATGCACACAATTTAGGCATGTCCATTTGCACCACGTTTCAGTTGATGCAAATGCCTGAACCTTAATCCAAATGCCTTTAGTAAGTGAAGAGTAGGTCAGAGATGAGAGACAGTCCAATGGTCAGCTCGGGGGATTTTGATTGGGGAGTGGAGATTGGGTGGTAGTCTTAATCTGGGGACTATATCTTGGTTTTATTTGGTGGTCTACATTTGGGAGCCTGTGTACTAGATTGCCCAGAAAAATTGGGCACCATACTGCACAGGTAGAAATGAAAATACACATTTCTATTATAAGCGCCCTTTTACTAAAATGCATTAAGAAATAGGTTTAGTTCATTTTAACATGGGACTTTCCTGTACACAAAGCTCATTTTAACACAGCCCTAAAATAATGCTTTCTTTCTTTTTGCTGGTCCCATGCTAATTTTTCCATTAAACCGCAAGACCTGCAAAAATATTAGCATAGAATTACTTTCCACCTCCTATTTAGGAGGCACTAAGGCCCTGATGACAAGAAGCCATCAGCGCTGGACTAGTGACCATGTTTGCCTGCGCCCCAGGATCAGAGCCTATGATCACGTGAAACAAGGTGCTCACTGGCTTAGATCGCTAATTGCACGCAACTGCATGAAAACGAGGGTCTCCGGCATTTCTCCTTAATGATCAGCAGGCAGCGTGCCAAACAAGGACGCTGCACCCACTGCAAGCCCTAGGCTAGCTCAGAGTTGGTGTTAGGGTTTGCCAGCAAGGGAGGAATGGGGAGACCCACTGAAAAGGTTTGACAGGTCTGGGAGTTTCTCCCAGACCTGTCAAACCTAAGTCTGATCCAAACACTAAAGAACCCTAGTGGCCCAGTGGAACCACTAGCTCCCCCCTTCAACATTGAAAAAAATGGCCTGGTGATCCAATGGGACTGCTAGCCCTCCCTCCCTTCCTCTGTCCCTCCTGGTACCCCCTCCCCGCAGCCTACCTCATTGTTCTAGTTGGATGTATACTTAATTTTTATTATCTTTTTGTCTTCTTCCCTGGTATGCTTTCCTGGTATCTGGCGAGTAGCCACCCAGGCAGTTCCCACCCACCAATTCCCCCCCCCCCCCCCAGACAATTCCCACCTAGGGCAATTCCCCCCTGGACAATTCCCACTTAGTGGGGGCATTTCCCACCCAGGATTCCCTCCCCCCCACCCGTCATTTCTCACCCTCCTTATCCTTTTTTTTTTTTTAACCGAAGCTTCTTCTTACGTTGCAGTGAAATCCTTGCGGTATGGATATGGATGTACACAGAGAAAATATATCGATCCCATAATTCACTCCACGTTCATTGCATTGTGTTGCTGTTTTTTGTAAAATAAAGTGAAGTCTTGGCAGTGCAGATATAGATGTACACAGAGGAAGCATATCATTTCAGGCGCTGGCAGGGAGGATCCCCATACACTTCTGCAGCATACGGATGTACATAGAGAAATTATAATAATGGAATAACTTTTCATAGGTAGAGTAGTAATTTGTTATAAATCACAATCAGTGTGTCATTTTGAGGGGCTTATTATAGGCACACCCTAGCATATATTGTATTGGTGCTGAGTTTTCTATTCTCCTGATAAAGGGCCACTAAAACAGGTACTCAACATTCAGAGTTTCTATCTTTCTATTTATTTATTTATTTATTTATTTGTTTATTTATTTATTTATTTATTTATAAATTACGTTGAAACCTGGGAGCATTTAAAATCTTTTTATTTTTCCTGTGCCTAGGGGACTTAGGCTACATTTTCCATATAGTGGTAGGCAGGCGAGTAAAGACTTTTCTTTTTGAATGGGTGTAATTTGGGGAGTGCACTGCCCTCCCCCCCCCCAAAAAAAAAATATATATATATATATCGTGAAGGGAAAGGGATGTGTAAAAATTAATGTTTGGTGGGGTTTGGGGGGGGGGGGGTGGCATGATCTGGAAGGGAAAAGGGAAAGAGATTAATTGTCCTAGTGTGTTTGCATCTTTGGGGTTATGAGTGGGAATTGTCCTCCCTGATATAGTGGGAACTGGTTCAGTGGGATTTGTCCAGATGGGAATTGGTGGGTGGGAACTGTCCAGGTGGGAACTGACCTAGAACCATTTTCCTGTATAGATGCTTTTTTTTTGTGGGCAAGTGTTGTTTGATGTTATTATGAATTAAGCCCCTGATACAGACTGTAAGTTGAAACATGTCAAGCTTCTAAAGATGTAAAGAAGTTTCCTTTAAATACACTGGCTGTTTAGAGCACCTTTGGTGCCTTTTACTTCCACAATCCTACTAGTTTTGGTACTGCTCCTATATTTTCATTCTCCTTTTGCAGTACTTATTATCCCTTTTTTTTGTGTGTTTAGGTAACCAAGGCATACGTTAATCCAGTCTACTGAGTTCCACAGCAGGACAGCATAGGATAACTTTGGAGATGCTAGCTTACCTTTAGTGGATAGTCAGACAATGGATAGTCAGACAACTTTGAAATATGAATACCTGGGGTATGAAAGTGTGTAATTATTTTGCAAATAAAACTGTGGCCTTTTAGGCTCACCTACTATTCATTTACTCATTTTAAGTTCTGTTTATAGATTTCTTAGATTTTTCTTAGGTGTCAGCAAAGCTTTTGACATGGTTCCCCACAGGAGGCTCTTAAATAAACTGGATGGGCTGAAGATAGGACCCGAAGTGGTGAACTGGATTAGGAACTGGTTGACGGACAGACGCCAGAGGGTGGTGGTGAATGGAATTCGCTCGGAGGAGGGAAAGGATCGGTGCTGGGGCCGATTCTGTTCAATATATTTGTGAGTGACATTGCCGAAGAGTTAGAAGGTAAAGTTTGCCTATTTGCGGATGATACTAAGATCTGTAACAGAGTGGACACCCCGGAGGGAGTGGAAAACATGAAAAAGGACCTACGGAAGCTAGAAGAATGGTCTAAAGTTTGGTAATTAAAATTCAATGCGAAGAAATGCAAAGTGATGCACTTAGGGAGTAGAAATCCACGGGAGACGTATGTGTTAGGCGGGGAGAGTCTGATAGGTATGGATGGGGAGAGGGATCTTGGGGTGATAGTATCTGAGGATTTCAAGGCGTCGAAACAGTGTGACAAGGCGGTGGCCATAGCTAGAAGGTTGTTAGGCTGTATAGAGAGAGGTGTGACCAGCAGAAGAAAGGGGGTGTTGATACCCCTGTATAAGTCGTTGGTGAGGCCACACCTGGAGTGTTGTGTTCAGTTTTGGAGGCCGTATCTTGTTAAGGATGTAAAAAGAATTGAAGCGGTGCAAAGAAAAGCTACGAGAATGGTATGGGATTTGCGTTACAAGACGTATGAGGAGAGACTTGCGGACCTGAACATGTATACTCTGGAGGAAAAAAGAAACAGGGGTGATATGATACAGACGTTCAAATATTTGAAGGGTATTAATCTGCAAACGAACCTTTTCCGGAGATGCGAAGGCGGTAGAATAAGAGGACATGAAATGAGATTGAAGGAGGGCAGACTCAAGAAAAATGTCAGAAGTATTTTTTCACAGAGAGAGTAGAGGATGCTTGGAAAATTCGTTTATTAATGGAAACGGAAAACCAAATACATAAAAGCTAAAAGGTACATAAAAACCCCTCAATCCCCTATTTACAAAGACAGACCAAACCCCCTACCCCCCCAACACAGTCAAATAAATTCAAACAAATTCAAGGTGGCTTCAATCGCACATGTTTCCACCATTTGCAAAATGTACCCCTCCCTACTTCTACCCGCTCCCAACGTGCCACTTCCCACACAGCTCCAACAATATCCCAGCTAACCCGTTCTACTGACCTGAACTCCTGGCGCAGGGAGACTCCGCACCGTGCCATCCAAAGATAGAAACGGACAATGACCGAGATCAAGAACTCCGTCCCTGGGTCCAAGCCCCCCGACCCCTGCCCCCGCCCATACACCCAATCCGCATAAGAGTAGGTGCAAAAGCTGGGGATATGAAGCAGGGAGGCCACACGTTTACACACCAGAATCGAAAATGGACATTCCCTAAGGAAATGATCCATCGTCTCAGTACAACCAACACATTCCCCCCTTGGGCAATCACGATCTTGTACGTTCCTATAATTCAAGTTTGCTCTCACATACAGTTTCCCGTGTAGGGACAGCCAGGCAATGTCACGATATTTGTGTGGAATCCGCTTTGATGCCACAAACTGCAAGCCTTGTTGCAGAACTGGCTCTGGAGCGTCCCGAAGTGCCAAAGGAGAGGAGAATCGCTGCATCCGCACTCTCTCTACCCATACCTCCCTCCTTCCCTCTTTAACCTCCTCCACCGTAATCCCCCACAACCGCACCAGTTTAGTCAATGTCCTGTAATACCCAACGCTTCCTGGGAAACCCCTCCGTCGGCCCACCACTTTCCCCCCTTCCAACCACGGACCCCAAAACTCCTCCCACCACTGCACAACACTACACGCCCATCCCGGAGCATCTCGCCCCACCGCCTTCCCCAAATTAAACTGGATAAAGAAAGAACTGAACGTAAGAACCGGATTAACCATCCCAACCCCCCCCTTTCCCCGTGGCAGATATGTGATATTCCTCTTTACAGGGTTCATTCGGTTCCCCCAGAGTAACTGAAAAAAAACACTATAAAGCCCTGTATAACAACATTCCGGCAACAAACAAATATAGCTAAGAAACAAAAACATGGGTACCACCTGCATTTTCAGTAATCTCACCCGGTCAGTCATCGACATCCTCCACCCTTTCCACCTCTCTACCTTAGCCTTGGCCTCCAAAATCTTCCGTTCCCAGTTCCACTGTCCATAATCCCCCCCCCCCCAAAGTAAACCCCTAGAACCCGCATCATTTCCACCCCTGGTGGAAACCCTCCCCCTAACTCAAAACGAGCCCCTTCCGGACCTACCCACAAGGAAGTACACTTTTGCAGGTTAATCCTGGATCCTGTCGCCCGAGAGTACTCCGCAATCTTCCTGTGCAAAACTTCCCCTTCCCCTTGATCCGCCACCCAAACTGTTATGTCATCTGCATATGCCACCACACGCAGAGACACCCCCGTACACACTTCTATCCCTCTAAACCCATCCACCCCCCCACACTCTAACCGGCGCACCAGGGGATCAATCGCGAAAGTGTACAGCAGGGGGCTCAACGGGCACCCCTGTCGCACCCCAGCCGTGATGTCAAATTCCCTTCCTTTCCACCCATTAACTAATGGAAAGCAGCGAACACCGATGTACAACAACTGGAGCTGCTCAACCCAAGCCCTCGGAAAACCATAGTACCGCAAACTCTCCCAAAGAACCCTCCACTGCACCCGGTCGAAGGCCTTATCCTGGTCCAAGGCCACTACTAGACGACCCTCCTGCCCCCCCCCCCGGCTCCGCTCCACCCCCTCCCGAACCCAGGCCACTGCTGCCAACCCCCCCCTCCCTGGGACCCCACACCCCTGAGACACCGCCAACTCCCTCCCTGCCACCTGCCGCATACGTGCCAACAACATGTGAGCAAAGATCTTACGGTCACTGTTCAATAAGGCAATGGGCCTCCAATTTACTATGTCTCGAGCATCTTTCCCCTTACTGAGAAGAACCAAGGCCGATTTCCCAAAGGACTCTGGCAGAGAACCTCCCTTCCGGGCCTCCTCCCATACCTCCAACAAGATAGGTGCCAACTGAACTTTAAATCGTTGATAGAACTCAGCCGGGAGACCGTCGGGCCCCGGTGCCGTCTTGCGCCGCAGAGCCTCAATGGCCGCCTCCACCTCCCTGACTGTCCAAGGCTGCAGCAAGGCCTGAAGATGGGGCCCCCCCTGTCCCACCCCCGGAGTCCCTTCCACATACCTCCGTATGTCTTCCTCATCCAAATGTAGATCGGAGAAGAAATGTCCAAAATGCTCCCCTACCACCCGCAAAATCCCTTCCCTCGAATCCTGAACAACCCCGTCCCTGTCCATTAACCCTTCCATAACCCTACGTTCCCTTCTTTCCTTACAGCACTCAAACGGGTCCGGACTCAATAATTTGCCAAAATCCCTCTCATAAACTAATGAGGAGTACCGATCATACTGAACTCGCTCAATTTCCACCTGTATAGCCTCTATATCCTCCCTCTTCCCCCCCCTGGAAATTAAATTATCCCTCCTCTTTTTTAATGCTATTCCCAACCGTGTCGCCTCCCTCCCCTCCTGCCTTGCCTGTCTAAGAAAAAACCCCTTCGTGCGTTGTTTCACCGCTTCCCACCACCTCCCTACCGAGGGGAAGATGCCTAAGATAGTCTGCTGATCCTCCAAAAACTCCACATACTCTCTATGCACCTCCCCCTCCTTTAACCATTTCAAATTTAATCTCCACAACCCCTTTCCTGGCCTATGGACCCCCGACCCCCCTACTTCTATCCGCACCGCCCTGTGGTCCGAAAATTCTACCACCACCAACTCGGGTGCCTGTACGCAGGTCCCTCTCCTAACCAAAAACCGGTCGATCCGACTTCTACAATTCCCTCTAAAAAAAGTAAAACCCCCTTGCCCACCCCCGTGCTCCAAGTAGACATCCACTAACCCTGCCCCCCTCATTATCCCCACTAAACGAACTCCGTCATACCTCACCTGTGCACACCTGCCCCCACTGTCCTCCTTCCTCAGAATCGTGTTAAAATCGCCCCCCCCACACTAACTGACGTGAAGAATACAAATAGGGTTTGATTTTCCCAAATAACTGTGACCTCCCCTTCTTAGTTTGTGGCCCATACACATTTATCACCCTTAACGCCACCCCGTGCAACACAACATCCACCACCAAACACCTCCCTACCCCTAACTCCACCACCCGTTGAATCACCGCTTTGTGAGATTTAAACAAAATTCCCACCCCCCCATACTTCTCCCCTGCCAACCCCTACACAGAGGGTCCCCATCTCCAAGCCTGCTTTGCTCTTCTCACATCGGCCAAAGACTGCAGCCTGGTCTCCTGCAGGAGAAAACAATCAGCCGACATGGAGGAAAGGCCCTCAAAGGCCAGACACCTCGCCCTTGTGGAGGCAATACTTGCCACGTTCAGCGTGATGAACGCCAACAAGGAACCTGCCATCATTATCAATTAGAAAACCGCCTCCCCTGGCCCTGCCTCCCCATCCTTCCTTCTCTCTGCTCCAGACCTCCCTTTGAAGGCCCGGCTTCTTCCTCCACCTCTTCCTCCGCCCAGTCCCGAACCCCAAACTCAAATGTCCCCCCCTTCCATCCTTCCCTGGTCCTTGCTTTCTTCCTCCCCTTCTTCTTCCTCTCCTCCCCCCCTCCCCCTTCACCGGAAAAACCCCGGTCTCTCCCCCTTCCCCCACCCCCTCCCCCCCACCCCACCCTCCACCCCCCTCCCTCCCCTCCACCTTCCTCCCCCCTCTCTACCCCCTGCTCCCCCTGAACCTTACCTAATTTCCTCTTCTCCCCTTCTCCCCCACCTACCTCTGCTCTCCCTCCCTCCTCCTGCACGTCCATACCATCTCCTATCTCCAACCTCCCCATCCTCCCCCTTCCCCTCCTTGTACCCTTCCCGCCCCCCTCTGTCCCTATCTCCCCCTCTTCACCTACCCCCTGCCATGCCTCACTGTCCTCTCTTCCGTTCTCCTCTCCATACTCTTCCCCCCGTCCCTCATCTTCGAGGACCCGAAATCTATTCTCCACCGCTATTCCCTGCCCTAACTTCCTTCCAGCCTCCACCAGAAGTCCCCCCCCTTCCTCTTCCTAGAGACTCGCGTCCACCCTTCCCCCTCCCCTCCTTGCCTCTTCTCACCCTTCCAAGCGTTTGCCCCCTGCTCCCCCAACTCTTCCTCTACCCTCCGCCCCCGTCCAATCACTTCTACTGCCCGCCCCAAACCTCCACCCCTCCCCCCAGCACGATCTCCCCTTTCATCACCCTCCCCTCCCCCTTCCTCCCCCTCCCCCCCCCCCATTATGAAAGGCTTGCGGGCAAGCCCGAAAGGCGTGCCCCAGATCCCCGCACAAATTACACCGGATGGAGGTACAATGTTCTGCCACGTGCTCCCTCGCCCCACACTTTGCACACTGAACCACTGGGCACGACATACTATAATGCCGGAAGGAACCACACTTAAAACATTGCCTAGGCTGTCCCTTATAAAAACACAAGATCCGATCTCTTCCGATGAAAGCCGCTGAAGGAATGTGTTGGGTGACGTGCCCCACCTGGTATAACCTCACCGTCGCCCCCCACCCCCCTGCCCATACCCTACTAGGGTCTGGAAGCTTGACCAGAGGAGTCCTTAACTCTGCATACCTCTGCAGCCAGTAGGTCAAATCCGCCCCCGAGATTGACTCATTCCGCACTAACAGAGTCACCTGCACCAGGTCAGGTTTACTAATAGGCACAACTCGAAAATTTCTCCAGTCCCCCCCCCCCCCCCTTTAACCTCCCCGTATTTCTCCCAAAAAATCTCCATTCCCCGTTGGGTCAAAAAACTGACATCATACTCTGGAATGTTCGCCGGGTGAATGCAAGCATACAGATCTTCCGGGAGAAATCCTAACCCTAGAACCATTTTTAACACCACATCCCTACTTGGCATCCCCCCCTCCCCCACCCACCTCAATTGAACCACATTCCGGCGTTTGGTAACAGACCCCCCAGACCACCCCTCACCCACCCCCTGTCCCCCCCTTCGCTGCCCAAATCCCCCCCTACCACTCCCCATACCAACCACCGCGGCAAAAGAAGGAGCCCCCCGCCCCCCCCCCCCCCCCACCCTTGGCGCTCGAGGCTTCCTGCCCTGCACACACCAAGCCCCCCTTTACAAAACCCTTCTGGCCCCCTCCATCCCCTTCCTTGCTCCTATTATCCCCCCCTCCCTTCCCCCCTTCTCCAACCTGAACCTTATCCCCCGGAGCCCCCACACCTGCTAACCTATTCCCCTCAACAGGAGGAGACATGTCAATCACATCCCCTCCATTCCGCAATCCCTGCCCCCTCCCCCTTCCTGCACACCAAGCCTCCCCCCATCGTCCTTGCCCAAACATGGAACAGAGTCAACAGTCGGACACAAACCCTCACAGTTCAACACTCCCCCCACTTGAGTCACAGCAATGTCAGGAAAAGTGTTCAGCAACTTATCTGCCGTCTGTTGTAAAGCTGGCTCAGCATGCCGCTCCTCAGCCGACAGGTCCTGCGCGAGACGAACAGGGAGTTCCGTTTCAGTCAGTTCCTTCTTCTGATCCAAATTCCCTGTTTCCTGCCTGCCAACGACCAGCAAGTTTCGTCCTTCTCCTGCTGCCTGCTTGACCAGAGTCTCCTGGTGCTCCGTGTCAGGTGGGTGGTGCCTCTCCAATCCAGCAATCACCGCCACTCGCCCCTCTGTACCGTCTGAAATGCCACCATCCAGTAATGAACTGCCAGCCTTTCCCGGTGCCTCTGGAAACCATTCTCTGCCGGGGACAGCGCATCCACCACCCGACTCACTGTTTGCCAGCTCTCCCTCCAGAAGACTGCCGTTGTGCACCCCGGACGCTGCGCGGGGGCAGGGCTTCTCCAAACATAGAGGCAGAGATGTAGCTGCAGATAAAGACACCTGCTTCTGCTGCAATCCTTCCGGCTCTGCTTCCGCTGCTGCAATCTTTCTTTCTGGAGGTTCTAATATTGGTAAGTCACCATCTCCTTCACTGGACACCTCTGCCACTACTTCTGTAGAAAAAAGCCGACAGCCTGAAGCTCCCTCCTCTGTCTCCACAATCTGGAAGGTCTTAACCAGCTTTTTAATTACTTTCTCTTCTCCAACAGGTGCAGGCACCAACCCTGCCCCCGAACCACATCCTGCTGCTGCCTCCCTGCAGTCTGCCTGCTTAGTAAGTCCCCTGGACTGAGTTGCCAGGTTTTTCATAAATGCTAAAGTGGATGTACTAGCAGAGTCTGGCAAGTCTTCTGGTTTAGACAAATCCTGAGACAAGGCCCTGGGAACTGCAGACTCTTGCTGGGACACAGTTCTCCCTTGACCTGAAGACTGTGACCTTAAAGCCATACGTTCTTGATTACAATATACAGTGGTGGAAATAAGTATTTGATCCCTTGCTGATTTTGTAAGTTTGCCCACTGACAAAGACATGAGCAGCCCATAATTGAAGGGTAGGTTATTGGTAACAGTGAGAGATAGCACATCACAAATTAAATCCGGAAAATCACATTGTGGAAAGTATATGAATTTATTTGCATTCTGCAGAGGGAAATAAGTATTTAATCCCTCTGGCAAACAAGACCTAATACTTGGTGGCAAAACCCTTGTTGGCAAGCACAGCGGTCAGACGTCTTCTGTAGTTGATGATGAGGTTTGCACACATGTCAGGAGGAATTTTGGTCCACTCCTCTTTGCAGATCATCTCTAAATCATTAAGAGTTCTGAGCTGTCGCTTGGCAACTTGCAGCTTCAGCTCCCTCCATAAGTTTTCAATGGGATTAAGGTCTGGTGACTGGCTAGGCCACTCCATGACCCTAATGTGCTTCTTCCTGAGCCACTCCTTTGTTGCCTTGGCTGTATGTTTTGGGTCATTGTCGTGCTGGAAGACCCAGCCACGACCCATTTTTAAGGCCCTGGCGGAGGGAAGGAGGTTGTCACTCAGAATTGTACGGTACATGGCCCCATCCATTCTCCCATTGATGCGGTGAAGTAGTCCTGTGCCCTTAGCAGAGAAACACCCCCAAAACATAACATTTCCACCTCCATGCTTGACAGTGGGGACGGTGTTCTTTGGGTCATAGGCAGCATTTCTCTTCCTCCAAACACGGCGAGTTGAGTTCATGCCAAAGAGCTCAATTTTTGTCTCATCTGACCACAGCACCTTCTCCCAATCACTCTCGGCATCATCCAGGTGTTCACTGGCAAACTTCAGACGGGCCGTCACATGTGCCTTCCGGAGCAGGGGGACCTTGCGGGCACTGCAGGATTGCAATCCGTTATGTCGTAATGTGTTACCAATGGTTTTCGTGGTGACAGTGGTCCCAGCTGCCTTGAGATCATTGACAAGTTCCCCCCTTGTAGTTGTAGGCTGATTTCTAACCTTCCTCATGATCAAGGATACCCCACGAGGTGAGATTTTGTGTGGAGCCCCAGATCTTTGTCGATTGACAGTCATTTTGTACTTCTTCCATTTTCTTACTATGGCACCAACAGTTGTCTCCTTCTCGCCCAGCATCTTACTGATGGTTTTGTAGCCCATTCCAGCCTTGTGCAGGTGTATGATCTTGTCCCTGACATCCTTAGACAGCTCCTTGCTCTTGGCCATTTTGTAGAGGTTAGAGTCTGACTGATTCACTGAGTCTGTGGACAGGTGTCTTTCATACAGGTGACCATTGCCGACAGCTGTCTGTCATGCAGGTAACGAGTTGATTTGGAGCATCTACCTGGTCTGTAGGGGCCAGATCTCTTACTGGTTGGTGGGGGATCAAATACTTATTTCCCTCTGCAGAATGCAAATAAATTCATATACTTTCCACAATGTGATTTTCCGGATTTAATTTGTGATGTGCTATCTCTCACTGTTACCAATAACCTACCCTTCAATTATGGGCTGCTCATGTCTTTGTCAGTGGGCAAACTTACAAAATCAGCAAGGGATCAAATACTTATTTCCACCACTGTAGTTCTCTTAAAGGGTTCTCAGGTCCCTTTTTTAAACCCCGCAGCAACAGTTCTTTCTTTTGTATCAGTTTTCTCAAACGGGCTTCCTCCTTCACATAACCTTTCTTGTGCTCTGCTGGAGCAAGTTTACTCATAACTTTTGTCATTTTCACACGCTTTCCCAAATCAACCAGTTCTTTCTCCACACGTTTAATTCTTCGCACTGTACAGATCAAACTACGTGCTGGGTCCTCAGGGTCATAAGGAATATCTAGGAATTCCTCCTCTTCCTCCTCTGAAGACCCACTCTCTTCACTTTCTGCCTCATCAAGTGCAGGAAAACATTCTGAGCTAACTTCCATAGCTTCATTTTCCTTTCTCTGCTTAGGGTGCCCTTCCAGGACCTCCACCAGCTTTCTCCCCTCCCCACAATCTTCACTCTCACCTCCCAGATGTTGCTGGAGCATGGGGGGGTTACTGGACTGGCTTCCACCCTTGGGCCTCTGCTCTCTGCGATCAACAGGACTCCTCTCCCTCCTGTCAGAAGCTCGACCGGAAAGAGAGCTGCTTCTCCCGGCCTTCTGGTCCCTGGCTCCAGGAGGCCCCATGGCCTGGGCCTTTCCTGAGGACCGCTCCCCAGGGACCCTCCGCATCCTCAGGGAAGGAGCTAGGCCTCACTCCCTTCCCTGGAACCTGCAGAGCTTCCGGCTGCACCTCCTCCTCCTTCCAAGTCTGAACAGCAACTGACTTGGAATGCCCTCCCGCAGGAGGTGGTGGAAACAAAAACGGTAACGGAATTCAAACATGCGTGTGATAAACATAAAGGAATCCTGTTCAGAAGGAATGGATCCTAAGGAGCTTAGCCAAGATTGGGTGGCAGAACCGGTGGCGGGAGGTGAGATGGTGCTGGGCAGACTTATACGGTCTGTGCCAGAGCCGGTGGTGGGAGGCGGGACTGGTGGTTGGGAGGCGGGGATAGTGCTGGACAGACTTATACGGTCTGTGCCAGAACCGGTGGTGGGAGGTGGGGCTGGTGGTTGGGAGGCATGGATAGTGCTCGGCAGACTTATACGGTCTGTGCCCTGAAAAGGACAGGTACAAATCAAGGTAAGGTATACACAAAAAGTAGCACATGTGAGTTTATCTTGGGCAGACTGGATGGACCGTGCAGGTCTTTTTCTGCCGTCATCTACTATGTTACTATCCAGCTTATAATCGAAAGTAATCGCCGGCTATTTCCGGACACAAATCGGGATATGGCCGGCGATTTCGCAAAAGCGGCAAAAAGCGTATAATCGAAAGCTACATTTGTGATAGCTTCGCCGCTTTCCCTTCGCCGCGCCGGCGAAAGTTCAAAGGGGCGTGTTGGCGGCGAAGCGAAGGCGGGACATGGGCAAGCTTGGGCGTGGCTACCAGATGGCCGGCTTTCGCGGATAATGGAAAAATAAATCCCGGCGATAAGCAGTATTTCGCCGGGTTTACTTGGTCCTTTTATTTTCACGACCAAGCCTCAAAAAGGTGCCCCAACTGACCAGATGACCACCGGAGAGAATGGGGGATGACCTCCCCTTACTCCCCCAATGGTCGCCAACCCCCTCCCACACTAAAATTATTAAAATACAAACCTTTTTTGCCAGTCTGTATGCCAGCCTCAAATGGCATATCCAGCACCCTGACAGCAGTATGCAGGTCCCTGGAACAGTTGTTGTTGGTTGCAGTGGACTGCAGAAAGGCAGAGCCAGGCCCATCCCCCCCCCCCACCTGTTCCACTTGTGGTGGGTAATGTTGAGCCCTCCCAACCCCCCCAAAACCCACTGTACCCACATGTAGGTGCCCCCCTTCAGCCCTTAGGGCTAGGGTAATGGTGCACACTTGTGAGCAGTGGGTTTTGGATGGGATTTAGGGGACTCAGCATACAAGGGAAGGGTGCTATGCACCTGGAAGCTAATTTGGTTGTTTATAAAAGATGTTTGAAGTGCCCCCTAGGGTGCCCGGTTGGTGTCCTGGCATGTGAGGGGGACCATTGCACTACAAATTCTGACTCCTCCCACGGCCAAATGCCTTGGATTTCGCCGGGTTTGAGATCGCCGGCAGTTTTTTCCATTATCGCGGAAAAACAAGAGTGGCGATCTCAAACCCGGCGAAATCCAAGGCATTTCGCCGGCCCACACCGTATTATCGAAAAAAAGATGGCCGGGCATCTTTTTTGAAAATACGGTTCCGGCCGGCTGTTGCGCCGCCGTCAAAATAGATTGCCGGCGACCTATTTCGCCGGCGACGTTCGATTATTCCCATCTATGTTACTATCCAGCTTATTTTTGAAAGAGAAAAACGCATATAGTGCGACCTAAATCGGGAGATTGACGTTTGTCTCACAAAGGCGCACAAATCGGTTTAATCGAAAGCCGATTTTGGGCGTTTCCAACTGCACTCCGTCGCGGAAACGAATAAAGTTGACGGGGGCGTGTCGGAGGTGTGGTGGAGGCGGAACTGGGGTGTGGTTATTAGCTGAGGAGAGATGGGCGTCTTTAGCTGATAATCGAAAAAAAGGCGTTTTTACCGCGATTTTGGGTCACTTTTTTTTTTACCCTTTTTTTCACGAACAAGTCCCAAAAAAGTGCTCCAACTGCCCAGATGACCACTGGAGGGAATCGGGCATGACCTCCCCGGACTCCCCCAGTGGTCACTAACCCCCTCCCACCAAAAAAAACCCCACTTTACAAACTTTTTTTGCCAGCCTCAAATGCCGTACCCACCTCCATGACAACAGAATGTGTTCGATCCTATCACAGCCTTTCCCTGGGTCAGATGTGGCTCTCGGGTGCACTACAGGGTCACATCAGCATTGCATTCTGGTGGGTGTAGGGTATTGGGCTCTGGGATTTCATTAGCTTGTGTTACAGTCTCACGATGTTGGTAGTTGGTAGGCTCTTCTCCCATGGTGCTTTTCCCCCTGCCTACTGGGTCAGAGTGTGCCCTGTTGTGTTTCCTGTTGTAGTCCATGCGGTAGTGGCCATTTTTGTAAGCCAGTTTTAGATCCCTTTCACATGTTAGCCACGTTATAGAACTTAGTTCTTACCTTGAATGTGGCTGAAAGAGGGCATTATACAGCATTCTGCCAGCTCGGACCTACTGCTAATCTCAGTACCAGGGACACTCGTTGCCAGTGGGGCACAACCTCTGATCTGCAGTTAACTGTGAGTAAACGCGGTTATTCCAATAAAGGACGTTTTCGGAGAGATTAGTCTTCAGGTGTCAATTTGTGTGCCAATGTTATATAGCAGCAACCAGTCCTAGAGGCCTGCGTGTATGCAGGTCCCTGGAGCACTTTTAGTGGGTACCGCAGTCCACTTCAGCCAGGTGGCCCCAGGCCCATCCCCCCCACCTGTAACACTTGTGCTGGTAAATGGGAGGCCTCCAAAACCCACTGTACCCACATGTAGGTGCCCCCTTCACCCCTAAGAGCTATGGTAGTGTTGTACATTTGTGGGTAGTGGGTTTTGGGGGAGGGGGGTTGGGAGCTCAGCACCCATGGTAAGGGAGCTATGCATGTGGGAGCTTTTTCTGAAGTCCACCGCACTGACCTCTAGGGTGCCCAGTTGGTGTCCTGGCATATCAGGGGGGGCCAGTGTACTACCAATCCTGGCCCCTCCCACGACCAAATGGCTCGGATTAGTACATTTTTGAGCTGGGCGTTTTTAGTTTCCATTATCGCTAAATAAAACAAACGCCCAGCTCAAAAACGTCCATTTTTTCGAAAATTTGGTTCAGCCCGCCCCTTCACGGACCCATTCTCGGAGATAAACGCCCATGGAGATAGGCGTTTCCGTTCGATTATGCCCCTCCACATAATACAGATCTCTCCAATTACTTTCTTTTCTTATTAGTAGTAAAAACAATCACAGAAGAGATTAAAATTCCACCTTTATAAATTAACAGCATAAACACTGGATTGTGTTCCCCTTATGCATCATTTTAATGTTTCAGGATTTACATATCATTCTAGGTTATCAATAGAAATCAAACTAAATAAAACAAAACAAAACAGAAGTTTAAGTGGAATCAGCTCATTGCAGAGATAAGAAAAGTAGTTCCACAGATAGAGGCAGCTCGGAGTTAGGTGTTTGGGAGTGCAGTGCCCTCTTCTAGGAGGGTATTTTCAGTCTAAGAGAATTACTTAACTTAGGCAGATAAGCAGCCTACTTCAGTCAAAGACCGTGATCAGATCGTGGTCAACAGGTCCCGTTTCACATTAGCTGCTTCAGGACCAACAGTCTTCAGTAGATCAATTCACCGGTCTTCGATATTAAGCCCGTTCAGTATGTCGACGGTTATATGAAAAAAACAGAGTAGTTTACATATATATATATATATATATATATATATATATATATATATATATATATATATATAAACTACTCTGTTTTTTTCTGACCTGTGAACAGTCACAGAATCTATGACAAGGCAGAATTGGTGTGTAGAGCCTGAGCTCTTTCATTAAAATTTGGGGTCCAGTGGAAAAGGTGCCGGTACTCAGTACCACCAAATACCCCCTCGAAAAAAAAGTCCTGTATATATGACTGCAGGACATCTTATGGTTGGGCAGACTGGATGAACGGTACATTTACTATGTTACTATTGGGCTCATTTTTGAAAGAGAAGGACGTCCATCTTTTGACATAAATCGGAAGATAGACGTCTTTCTCCCAGGGACATCCAAATCGGTATAATCAAAGCTCGATTTAGGACGTCTGCAACTGTAGTCCGTTGCAAAGACATCCAAAGTTCAAGGGGGCATGTCATAGGCATAGTGAAGGCGTCCCTGACAAACACTTGGACGTTTTCACCCGTTACTCCCTCAGTGGTCAATAACCCCCTCCCACCCTCAAAAAACATCTTTAAAAATATGTTGTGCCAGCCTCTATGCCAGTCTCAGATCTCATACTCAGCTCCATGACAGCGCATGCAGGTCCCTTGAGCAGTTTTAGTGGGTACTGCAGTGCATGACAGGCGGACCCAGGTTCATCCCCCCCTACCTGTTACATTTGTGGAGGAAACAGCAAGCTCTCCAAAACCCACCACAAACCCACTGTACCCACATCTAGGTGCCCCCTTCACCCATAAGGGCTATAGTAGTGATGTACAGTTGGGAGTAGTTTTTTTTGGGGGGGTGGGCTCAGCACACAAGGTAAGGGAGCTATGTACCTGTAAGCAATTTATGAAGTCCACTGCAGTACCCCCTAGGGTGCCCGGCTGCTGTCCTGGCATGTCAGGGGGATCAGTACAGTACAAATGCTGGCTCCACCCATGACCAAATGGCTTGCATTTGGTCATTTTTGACATGGACGTCTTTGGTTTTGAAAATTGCCAAAAGTCAGAAACGTCCATGTCTAGGGATGTCCAAATCTAGGGACGTTCCAATTTAAGGATTTGGACGTCCTTGACGGTATTTTCGAAACGAAAGATGGACTTCCGTCTTGATTCAAAAATACAGGTTTCCCCGCCCCTGGATTTTGCCATTTTGCAAGGACGTCCAAATCGCAACTTGGACGTCCCTTTCGAAAATGCCCCTCCACGTTACTATATATATGGTCAAGGGCTGAATATTGGCACTTAACCAGCAATACTCTGATGCTTTGGTGCACGACAACCATTAGATGTCCTGCAGTCATATATATACATATATATGATCTACCTACATCCTTTTATGTGTATCTCACAGTAAGGATTATCAAATAGCCCCTGACATAGCCCTTCTGGGCGAAACACGCCCTGTGTCAGGCAATATATGTTACATGCAATTTTATGAATAAAGATCTTATTTATCCACCACTGATCTGCTTTTTTGTCTTACATTCTTCTAATCTGTACTCATTAATCACATTACCATAGAAAGATCAGAGATACTGTAGTGAAATGTCTAAGTTTCATAAAATCATTTGTTTCTGACTGTTATTTAATGTTTCACATCCTATATCTGCTAATGTGAATTCTACCAGACTGGGTGTGTGGGTTCTTAATTTCTTATTATATGCACTGCAAATAGCAGGAAATTATCTTCTCTGTGGTAATCATATTTGCTGGTTAAATGAAAAATGTAAGTTTTTAAATTCTTTGTTATACAATTTTAAAGAAAATTCAAATAAGCCACCTACCCCTTGATGAAGCTTAAATTTTCTAATATTATCAGGTAGGAACCTATTATGTAAAGGAACATAGATGTCTACTTTCCCTTAAAGAATGCTGTCTTAAAAGCAAAATATTGTACCTATAAGTTAGGTATGAGCACTTATGCTAGCTGGTGTGTATATACATCAGTGTCAATGTTCCCTCTAAGCCTAGCACATGAGCGATTGTTCATACATTTTAGGAGCATTGTTCACAGATTATACATGGTTGCCCACAAAACAAAAGTGTGTGTGTGTTATATACAGAAATGCATTGCGAATACTGATGCTCAAAAATTGTTGGTTTTTAAGGGGGCACTTTTACTAAGTCGCGTAGGCGCCTATGCACGCCCAATGTGTGTCAATTTTGAGTTACCACTCAGCTACCGCATGGCCCTTGCGGTAATTTCATTTTTGATGCACATCCAATGCACGCACTAGAAAAATATTTTAATTTTCTGGTGCTTGGGCAGTAATTGGGCAGTAATTGGCATTTTTCACGCATTGAGCATTACCGCCTGGTTACCGTGTGAGACCTTACCACTAGGTCAATGGTTGACGGTAAGGTCTCAGACCCAAAATGGACAGGCAGCAATTTTCATTTTGTCGCACGTCCATTTTCAGCAAAAATTTTAAAATGCCAACATGAATCCATGTTTCACTGAACGCCGTGCCAAGGACTATCTCCACTATAAACCAGGCAGTATCTTCATTTCCAGCAAAGTTTTTTTATGTTGGCATGAGAAGTCTCCTTTGCTATAATGTACTGAGAACTAAAGAAGAAGAAGCTTTTTAAGCTAAGTAATTTGGGTATTTTTGAAAGATATGAGTTTTTGATTTAAAAAAAAAAAGTAACGTGGTTAAAAAAGCAATATTGAGATATAAAAAAATAAAAAAAAAACTTGAATCAATGATGAATACATGCCCACTCTAAACTGTGTTTGGCTTGATAAATTGAGCCATAGAAGTGGAGTCATGCTGGACGTTTCTAGCACATGGATGTCCATCTCACATGTATTTTAGAACTGTTCCAAAATACATTTGAGATGGATGTCTATTTGTGACTTTATGACTTGAATGTCTATATTCTGAGTTGAAACCACTAATATCTCCAATACCACGAATCTTTGGAAACTGCTATCTCGCTCTTCACTAGTCCAAAGATAAGAACTAAGTGTATGCACACAGCAATTATACAAATACCTCTATGAATATATGTTAATATATGTGCAGGTTTCACGTGTTTTCTATATTTATTGGGAACCCTCGGACGATACCACTTAATGGCAATTTCATTAGTTTTTTGCCTAGTGGCTAGGTCTCTCTTCATAGGGCAATCCCTTTTATTAAACCATAAATAATTGCAGTTGCAAACACTTTCCACTAGTGCCCAAAAGTATACGTGCTCAAAATATAATAATTCAAAAAGAAAAAATAGAAAAAACTTATCTTGAACATTACTGCATGTCTCTCTGTTGAAGTCCACTTTGGCTTCCCCTAAATTACGCCCGACGCCGCGGGTTTCAATATTTTCATCAGGGACTCGGGTTAATCTTGCCCGCCTTGAATCCTCAACAGTCCGTGCACGCAGACTCTCGCTGTGCACTGAATTGTTCTTCCTTGGCGCTATTTAATGACAGTGAAGTACTGACGCTTCACTAAGACGTCACTGTGGGAACAAAATCTGAAGTTGGTAAAACGCCCCCCTATCACCGTTGTTTGTTACAAAGTACCAAAGATGTCTTTTTCATGATACATTTAATACTTGAAATTTATGCTTATAGCGTTTCACTGGTCCAACTTACTAAAACAAAATAAATATTTTGAAAAAATATTTTGAAAAAATATTTTGAAAAAATATTTTGAAAAAATATATATATGTATTTAAACTGATTTAAGAAAATAACATATTCTGAGTTGGACATCCTTTCTAAAATGTCCCTCCATATCTCTATTAGTTTGCTTTATTTCAAGGTCTTGAAACAGAATGGGAAATTCACTTGATAAAACCTAGAGACCATAATAGGCCCTTGTAAGCCACATTGAGCGTACAAATATGTGGGAAAATGTGGGATACAAATGCAATAAAATAAATAAATAAATATACTATTCTTACAGATTAGTGGGCTCTCTAAGCAAAATTTTCTTCTAGATGAAACTGAGCTCTGTAGCAAAAATTGCATATGAAGAATGGCTATTGGATCTGAGAGAAAATTAAAATTCCTTTCCCGTGGAAGACAGCATATGAAGATGCTTTCATGTGCTAATTTTCAAAAATTCTAAAAATGAGCCAGTTTGTATGCTTTTCAATTGCAGTAGCTTATTATTAATGCATTTGCACCAACTTTTTGCATTTGGTAGATTCCTTATTAAAGTTTACTATAATAATAGGTCCAACTTTGCAATTTATTTATTTTTGCAATTAAAATCTAAGGGGGGTCTTTTACAAAGGCATGCTAACATTTTTAACATGCATTAAATGCTTGAGACACTCATATATTCCTATGGGTATCTCTCGCATTTAATGCATGCTTATTTTTAGTGCATGCTAAAAATGGTAGCGTGCCTTTGTGAAAGGACCCCTAAGTTAGAAAAATGTGCAAAAGCCTGAAATAAAATAGTTTTTGTATAGTTTTGTATATTTCAGGGAGGTTGCCCATATCTGTGAAACAATTTTACAATGTACTACACCAACCTTTATCTTTCTACCAAGCAAAAGGTTTTGCTTCTCAGAAAAGACCAGCCCAAAATGTTCTTGATTTTTACTTTTTATATTCTTTTCAATTCAAAATATCATAAAATTCATTTATAAATCAGTAACAAATTCCATAAAGTAGTCTGATGCTTTTAATGGCTTTGTTCACAGTTTGCTTGCTATGTAAAAGAACTGGAATTACACCTTGTTTACTTGCTTGCATTACCAGCCCATAATTTAAGCAAAACGGGTGATTACAGCTATTCTTTTTCATTCAGTTGCGCAGCTAACAGCCAGAATTAAAGCCTAGGGCGTTTAACAGATGTTCATGCTGTACCTGACTGATAAAGGAATAGTTTGAAGAAGCTTGTTTCTGTTTTAAAACTATTTTAATAAGCATGTTTACTGTAAAACTAAATGAAGTGTAGGAGCAGCAATCAGGAACTCCTTCCAAAGCCAAATTAATTACAACATTTTTCCCAGAATTCTGCTGTACTGCTTGTAGGCTTGCTTTATGAACATAGAGAACAGTGGGTATGGCTTATTCAGATCTATATTAAACTGACAAAGGTGGCAAAAACTCCAGATATAAAAGCTGAAAGTACCTGAATATAATAAGTTTAAACTGCTTTGGTTGTACCACAGAATGATGCATTACCCTTTATCCTTTAAACAAACTACAATATTTGCTGAGTACAGTAGATTCTCAAATGTTTACTAAATCTGCATTGTCTTTTTAATACCTTAGTTCCCCTCTCCCCTCCATAGTGCTACATGATTACAAGAGCTATACTTAATTGGGAGAATTAAGGCGGGTAGAGGAAGTTATCAATGTGGACTACTGTTTAGATGTTATTTTACTATTAATCCCAGTTATTAGTAACCTAGTCTCATTACATAAAATGGAACCTGTATAGCATGAGATCGTGATAAAATAACACACCTTAACAGTAGCCCACATTCATAACTACACTTCTTAGACATGTATGTTTTCAGAACAGCAGAAGCACATTTCAAAGTGGCCCTTTTACTAAACCACTACAGTGTGTGTTATATTGTGCGTACAATACACTGGAAATATTGCAAGCAGCCAGAGCAGTTTTCTATACATTGTGTTCCACAAATGCATCCATTCGTAATCTATTTTACCCATATTAGTTTCAAATTAGCAGGCCAAAATGTTTCATAATGTTTCCCTTGATGTTTAAAGCTACCTATTTGCAGTAAAAAATCTTTTAAATATTGAACACTTCAGACCACTAGGTTGCTACATTCACAAGTACAGTAATCAAGAAAAATGATTAGAAGTGTTGAGTGCTATAAAAAGCAACTAATGAAATTCAACCCTCACACATACTCTGTGGCTCCAAAGGCTGCCTCATATGGTATTCTCAATTTGTGTTATCATTTACCGGCTAATGAGGCAAACTTCAGTTTGTACCAGTGGAGATGTGCAAACTTTTTCAAAATAGATTCATTGAACAGTTTAGCTGAGCTTCCTGAAGCAAACTGGCAGCATATGATTACAGATTTTTTGTAAACAAAAATCCAAAATATATTTTGTTCAAATTGGTGAATCTGCTTGAGATTTTTAAAAATCTATATGAACTGGGTTTTATCTTATTTTCTTCCTGATTTTTCAAGCATTGTTATAATTTTACAGATGAAAATCCAGGATTCCTCAACTTATTTGCAGGAGAGTCCCCCAATCTTTCAAACGTAGGGGTCCTTTTACTAAGGTGCGCTGAAAAATGTCCTGCGGTGGTAGTGTAGGCATGTGTTTTGGTCGCACACAGAATTATTTTTCAGCGAACCTGTAAAAAATGCATTTTGGATTTTTGGGCTGAAAATGGATGTGTGGCAAAATGAAAATTGGTGCGCGTTGTGAAGAAGGGGATAAGGGAACAGAGAGGGGAGGTACCGGCGGAGAAGATAAGGCCCAGAGGAGGGGACAACCCTGATTCTTAGCTTAGGAAGTTCCACATGTCAGGAGAAAGCATAGATCATTTTTCCCAGAGAGCTGGAGGCAGGGTAAAATCTACGATTCCCAGCAGCCCTTGAGGAAGTCTTACAACAGAATCAAAGACTTCCTATCCCAGCAGCCCCCAGTGAAGCCCAAGAGAAAGGCAGGTAAAGGTGAAACCCAAGATACGGAGGGGAGGTCAGGAATGGAGGGGGAGCCTCTAAGCAGAGCTAATCAGGGGGAGGAGGATCAGCTGGGGAATGGGTGGGGCGAGGAGCCCATGGAATGGAAGGGGGAAGAAAAGGAAGAAGAAGTGAGGCAAGAGGGGCTGATGGAGATTGCAGCTCTGGCAAGATCCACAAGTAAAAGGTTCAGACAGCAGGTAACCGCTTGGTGCGGGGTCTTGGTAAACAAGGGAAGGCAGTGGCTATCGTGGAGGAGTCAGGGAGCGACGGGGTCAAGTGGGAGGAAGCCAGGAGATAGAGCTGGCCAGAGGAGGGAAGGGACCCCTGGAAGCTCTCTGCCTCTGAACTGCTGATGGGATTTCTAAACTGCCTGTTTGCAAGTGCTTGTTTTCTTTGAACTGCTTGTTTTTCTTTGTGGAACGTTTTTGCTTTTGGGATTACTTATTTTGAATTGCATCATTGGGACTGCTGAGATTCATGTTCTGTTGGTTTATGAACTGCATTTTTTGAAGCTGTGGAGAATCCTGAACTGCTTTGCTTTTGGAACTGCATTGTTTGTTTTTGGGATTGCATTCTTGAAACCGCTGGGATAATTTCCCTGGCGGATATCTCGGGAGCTGTGCTGGAATAGTACTGCTGACATACCTCAGGTCGGAGGGTACACCTGGAGGATTACAGGGAGTCGTACCTAAGTGGAATATCATATAGAAAACTTGGGCTGGAGGCCAGAGTTTTCCTGAGAGGAGCGGAGGGATCCTTCACAGTGTTCATTTTGGATCTGAGACCTTACTGCCAGCCATTGACCTTACTGCCAGCCATTGGTAATGGTTAACGCACATCCAAATGTGAATTACTGCCCACACACCAGAAAATAAAAATACTTTATGATGTGTGTATCGGACGCGCATCAAAAATGAAATTACCACCCGGGCCATGTGGTAGTCATGCGGTAACTCAGAATTAGCGTGCGTTGGGTGCACGTAAGCTCTTACACAGCTTAGTAAAAAGACCCCTTAGTGTGCTAAAATTTACCTGGTAAAAGATTTGCTTTGATGTTTTCACCCTTCCTTGTTTAGAACCATGATTAGCTTGAGGCAATCAAATGATAAAAGGAGGGTTAGAGATGACAGCTGTTGCTTTTGAAATGTGAAAATGGAGAAAAACAACTTTTGGGTTCATTATTTATCATGCATATTTTTTTTTCCAAAACCTTAAGTTCAGTCTGATATCTCATTTTAATTTTCTTTTTTACAAATGTTATTTCTAAACAAACTGAGGAAATGGTTCTACAAGTTTTGTATTTAGACTACCAGAGATAATGTAAACAACAAGCAGTCTATAATGGGGATAATTCTCTACAGGTGTCAATGATTTCACATCATCCATACACTGCTAATCATTCAGCTAAACCAGATCTTGCACCAATCTCCAGTGAAGACACTTTGGGGTAAATTCTGTAAGTGATGCCTAAAAATCGGCGCTTAAAATTCCACGCACTTAGAGTGATTCCACAAAGGGAATGCACCATATATAGTATTGCACTTAGCATGAATGTTGGCACAATCGCTCACCTGAGCAGCTAAGTAATCACGCTAGTGTTTACGCTAAGCACAATTCTATATATGGCACACGCCCTTTGTAGACTTGTGCTAAGCATGATTCAATATATTGCACTTTCCATTTAGTGTGAAATTCTTGATCAGCACTGAACCTGTGCATTGACAATAACTTGCAAAACGTCATGATGTCGTCCATGCAGGGACAGTGTGAAAAATGACCACCGTGAGGAGGCAGCCAAACTTTTCTGAGGCTAACACACTGCTGCTGGCTATAACTCCTATAGGAGGGTCATGCTGAGGTTGACAGAGACACAAAGGCCCTCATGATCAAAAGCAAACTCCGGTGTTAGAGGCTGTTAACGCCATACTAGCGCCGGAGTTTGCTGCCTACCCATCATCAGAGCCCTCGAGCGCCTGAAACAACACACTCGAGGGCTCTTAGTGCAAGTAGCATGCAAATGCATGCTAAACAGGGCTTCGAGCGCAATTAGCTTGCAAATGCATGCTAATCAGCGCTTAACACATTCATCCCCAATGATCAGCGGCCAGCGCGCCAAAGATTGGGTCGCTGGCCGCGGCAAAATCAACCCCAGCTCTGAGCTGGCGTTAGACTTTGCGGATCATTGGGGAGGAATGGTGAGCCCTGTCCAGCATGCAACTGCTCCCTTACATGGTCTGTAGCCCCGCCCAGCGCATCCCAGGATGCAATAGGCGGGGCTGGGTGCCGCCATTTTGCAGCAGTGTCGACAGGAAGAGGAGGGAGGCAGGCAGGCTGCGTCCCTCCTCCAACAAAAGGTAGGGGGGCCAGCTGGGGGGGCAGGCAGGGAGGGTAGGTGACGATGGACCACCAGGGATTCAGAACACTGGGGGGGGGAGGAGTTGGGGTGGGCTGGAGGTCCACCGGACCTCCAGCCCCCACCCCACCCCTCTGTCAGTGGATAACAGGGTGGCGGCCACAACGATTTCTGGGGGTTTGGGGGGCTGGAGACCCACCGAACCTCCAACCCCCCCCCCCCCCCGTCGCTGAGTGGGAGGGGGGGGGGGATAGCGTTTGGCCGGAGGCGGCCACCATGATTTATGGGGGTTCAGGGGGGAGTTGGAGACCCACCAGATCTCCAGCCCTCCCTGGGCATGGAGGGGGTCAAATCGTTGGGATGACCTCCAGCCCCCCCCCCCCCCCCCCCCCGTCGCTGGGTGGGAGTGTTGGAGAGGGTTTGGCTGCTGGCGGCGGCCTCAACGTTTTCTGGGGGTTTGGGGGGGGGGCTGGAGATAACGTTCGGTCCTCCAGCCCTCGTTGTTCGGGCCTTGGCAGGCTGTTTGACAGATTTGGGCTTTTGACAGCCCAGACCTGTCAAACAAGTGCAGGAGGATTGTGCTGAGCGAATGCTCAGGCGCAATTCTCCCGCACTTTAAACATGATAATCAAAGATAATAGCACTGCTTAGATTTGCATGCATTATCTTTGATCATCGATGCAGAAAAACCCTGTGCTGTCCCGGCGCTATTTTTAGGGCACTGTTTGGAACAGCGCAGGGCTTTTGATCATGAGGGCTAAAGTGAAGCCTCCTACCCCAGGGAGGTAAGTGCAAGCAAGCAGACAATAAAAGCATCAGTCAGTTGTAACCCCTGTACAAGAATGCTCACTTCTGTATGTTACTTCCTTAACTTAGGCAATGGAGGATGAAGTGAATATTTTCAAGTGATAGGCCCCAATGGTGGGACTTGAACCCATGATACCTAACCTCTAGGCTCATATTCTACATAGCCCTCTGTCTCGGTCATGTGTACTGAATCTACTAGAGGACTGCTTGTTCATGTATGAGTGTGAAATATCTATGGCTATATATGTCCTTGCCAAGGAATGAGATCACTGAATCCATCCCAACAGTCTTTTCCATGATGTCACTCACTTATGTAAAGCCCCACTGCAAATAGCAATGTAGCGTGCTGAAAGATCTGTAATATATCAGTCACTTAAGCTTCTTCCCCCTCTCACCCCTTGAATCCATACAGACAGAAGATCTTAGAAAGAGGGAATGCTATCTGCTGCAGAGGAAGGTGGACTACCTCGGGGGGGGGGGGGGATGCCAAATGCAGGCAGAGCTTGGTGAGTAACACCGCAGTGTGACATGTACACACTGTTGGTTCCCTCTCCAATTTGTGGTTATAATGGTCCAGAGTGCAACAGCATGACTGTAATCTATGTCCATAGGTCATCAACCAGCTGCATCACCCCCCCCCCTCCCAATAGCAACTGCCACAGGGCTGGCTCAAGCAGATCCTGTGGAGAAAGAGGAAGGTGGAGAGGAAAAAGGAGGAGGAGGAGTTGGAAGATTAAGGAGGAGAGGAAGAAGAGGAAGAAGGAAGAGAGGAGGAGGAAGAAGAAGAAAAAGAGGAGGAGGAGGAGAATGAGGCAGCAGCTACCCCTAGATCAACATCCTCCCCTGCTCCTGCCCACCCCATCCTCCCTGTACCACCCCAGGTGCAGCAGGTCCTCCCTTAAGAGGGAGATATTTCTGTGGGAGAAGACTGTAGCCCCTGTATGTCTCCCCATCTTCCCCAAGACAGAGAGTTGAAGCTTGTGTGGTTCCAGTGGCATGTGCTGGCACAAGTGGAGCTCCACCTCTGCCTTCACCTGCCACTGGAACAGAGGCTGTCTTGGAGGAGATGGGGTACATGCAGGAGGCCATTGACTGATGACTAAGGACCCTGGAAATGAGACAGGCTAGGCTGTAGGATGCTCTACAGCAGATGGCAGTCAAACAAGCCCACATTCTCTCTGCTCTAGAGCATGCTGCCATTCCTGGACCCCCTATCTCCCAGGACACTTACTCATTCCCAACTCCTGAGGCAGCTCTTACTACTCTTGAGGTCATCTTCTTCCCTCCCCTCTTCCCTCACTGAACCTTTCTCCTTCTCTCACCCTTTTATTTGTATTATATATCTGTCCCTTTTTTGGGGCTGTCATTCATTTTCCCACCCTACCAAATGGTTTTTAAGTTATACCTTTTAATAAACCATTTGGGGCCCTGTTTACTAAGCCATGTTATAGGTGCATTAACATTTTTAACGCGCATTAACCATGTATGCAGGTTAACTGTGTATGCGCCTACAATATCCCTGTAGACGCCTACACGGTTAGTGTGCGTGCTAATTATAGACATGTTAAAAATGCTAATGCACCTTAGTAAAAAGGGTCATTTATTTGGAAAAATTAAAACCTATTGATTTTATTATATAATATCAAAGTTTATTTTATTATATTTTGTATGCGAAAAAATCTTTTATTTTATTATATTACAGCAAAGTTACAGTTTCTATCGATGCCCTGTTTTTTTTTTCATCTCAATGCCTATGGCTGCTGTATTGTTATCATGATTATGAGGCTACTGCACAGGTTTCCTGAGCACTGTGAAGAGCAAAAGGGAGAGATGGATAAGAAGTGCTGTCACTATATTCCGTCAGATATATGTGTCACCTGCAAGACTAGCAATGGTGTTATATATCCCCTGCGATTGAAATCATGGCATGCAAAATCACAGACTAAACATTAACAGATAATTTATACGGTACACTTTTCTATCAACCACCTAGAAAATGGTCCAGTGCCCAAGACAACTTTATGAACTTCATATCAAACAAATGCACAAACTTCTCTAATGTCCTTCTACTAGGTGATATCAATCTAAACCTAGACGAGCAACATGATGCCAACACTAGGCTTCTAACAAACTTCCTGAACCAATGCAACTTCAAAGGTCACCAATTAGACTTTCTGGCTTAGAGACTCTTAGCCAGTAACAACCATATAATAGAGAATCATAACTGGGCAGAGGTGCCATGGTCAGACCATAACAAACTCACCTTCACACTTCAATGGAAAGAGAACAGCAAAAGCAGAGAACCGAGGGTACCACACACTGCTCTAACCAGAGGAAAAGTGGAAACCATAGCTTCTGATCAACAGTGATGAATGACCAAACAAGCATAATACCCACTAACATTCACTTCATGTGGAACTGGGACAAAGTGGAAACACACTAAATGAAATAGCACCACTCAAAATGAAAACTAAGAGGAAATGAAAATCGCCAGGAATAAAGGAGATCCCAGAATACATCATTTATGAATCATTGAAATGACCATCTCGGGTATTGAATGCCATCTTCCATTCATCCCCTTCCGTGATGTGAACAAGATTGTAGACGCCCCACAGGTCTAATTTAGTGAAGGTGGAAACACCATGCAACCGATCGAACAGCTTGGAAATGAGGGGCAAGGGATATCGTTCTTTCACAGCAATGTATTCAGCCCTCGGTAGTCGATACATGGCCAGAGGCTGCCATCTTTTTTACTGACAAAGAAGAAGCCAGCTCCTGCAGGAGAGGTGAAAGGGCAAACAAATCCTTTCTTGAGGCTCTCTTGGATGTACTCCACCATAGTAGGGTCTCAGGTCATGTGATGGTATACACCCGGCCTCGAGGGGGCGTATTTCTGGGCAACATTAATGGCACAATCAAATTCCCTATGTGGGGGGGGGGGGGGGGGCAGAGTCTCAGCTTGCTTTTTGTTGAATACATCAGCATAATCATGGTAAAATCTTGGAAGTCCTGATAGCTACATAGTGTGGAAGGGAATATCACGAGATAGAGGTATATGTGGTGTTAAACAAGTATACTGACATGAAGGACCCCATCGCAAGATGTCATTAGTAGCCCAATCAATGTGAGTGAATGGGTTCAAAGTCAAGGAAGTCCCAGAATTAATGGGTGAATGGATTTGCTCAAGACATAAAATTGCATGGTTTCATGGTGCAGGGCACTAGTCTAAATTGACAAAGGAGGCAGTGGAGGAGTGGCCTAGTGGTTAGGGTGGTGGACGTTGGTCCTGAGGAACTGAGTTCGATTCCTGGCACAGGCAGCTCCTTGTGACTCTGGGCAAGTCACTTAACCCTCCATTACCTGCCACATTGAGCCTGCCATGAGTGGGAAAGCGCAGGGTACAAATGTAACTAAAATCAAAAAAGATGGCAGATATTGGCCCTGAAAGTGGGTTACCATAGATGGAAGAGATCCTTAGCACTGAAATTAAGGGGCATGGAGTAATCTGGTTCTAGTGTTCAGTTTGTAAAATGAATGTTTATGCTGGACGTTTCCAGTGCATGGATTCTATCTCTCATATTTTTGAACAGGCAGTATCCTATTTAAAAATACATGTGAGATGAATGTCTGCTTGAGATGTTCTGACTTGGAAATCCCTCTTCTGACATGGATGTCCTTTCTAAAATGCCTCTTAATACATTTATGTTACTATTTCATAACATATACATTTAAATACCTGTGTTGAACCTCTTGATATTTTAGACGTTATTTATAAAATGAATGCTCCCACCACACATATCTTATGCATAAACATCCATTTCTCAGTTTTAGAACAGGATCTATGTGGCAGAACCTTCTTTAAATGCTAGTGCAACTTGAGATGTCCTGACCTGAATGCCTCAATTCCAATCTGTATGTCTTTTTTAAAACCTCCTTCCAAATATATTGGAAGGTTTGGTTCAAGGATCCTTCTTTTTGTGTTGTAAGAATATACTTTTTATTCCTATTTAGGTTTATAAAAGTTATGTCATTCCTAAAGAGAAATAATAGGTTATTTTACACTTTATACTTCAAAAATCAAATGATCTCACATAGCTGATATCCTAATCATGCCATGGAAATCCTTAATAGAGGAGGAGGTTTCTTTTCAATGATGTCTAAAGAAAGGTATTTGTCATTAAATTCATGATGTCATAAGTTAGTGTTCAGTATTATGGACAAGTTTTGATTTAATTGGGGTCCTGTTGGAATTCTACCATCTGTATTTGGGTTTTAATAACTCTGCCAGGAACATTTTTAACCCTAATGGGCACTAGAGCATAATTACACTTTTAGCACATTTATGGCCTTTTTTCCTAACTGTCCCAGTGTGGGAACACAAAAGACCATGCTTACCAGTTGTAATATTACACCAGAGGCAAAACTGAGTATATCTTCAGCATTTCACGTTCTAGAATCTTTGATCCTGACCTTGTACATCAATTGAAAATTCACATCTGGGACCATGTACGCATACATCTGCACAGCTGCTCACCTTTGATAACTTTCACTTCTTATCTGTATTTGATTTTTAGGCTGTTGATGCTAAAGACAGGTACAGCTATAGAAATAGGGATACAGAGTCCAGCTGCACATCAAGAACAAATTGTGAGCTGTGTGACATGTCCTCTGCCCCACCCACTGTGCCATTGTCAAGAAGTTGAGAGGCTATACTGGAAACAAGTTTGGTGTCTCCACCTCCCTTGCAACCCTGTATGGCTGCACCACTTGCACAGTCTTTGGTACTGTCCTTACAGAGCCCCATAAAATTATTCCTTCTAATGCCATTTCACCTACTTGAACACAAAGATGGATCAAGAACTCAACATTGAAAGGCGTGTCTATCCCGGGTCTTGCCCCTTTCAGGTACGCAAACCCCCCAGACCCGGGTCACAGGGAACTCAGTGCTCTATTCCGTCTGCACTCAGTTCATCACTCATTTCATCACAGCTTCTATCTAACGAGCTTGGGAGTGGGTCAATGGCCCAGAATAGAGATCCGGGGTTTGGGTTGCTAGGAGAGACTCAAATTGGTACTTCTCTCAGTCCACAAGCAGGCACGCTCACTCTCTTGCCAAAAATCAATCTGCACTCCAGGAGTTTGTAGAATGCAAACAACTTTACTGAAACTTCTGCAACCAGCAGTCAAACTCTTCAGAATTCTTTATACACATTGTCCATCCGAGATTATTGGTGATAATCTTAGCCACTCCACTTTATTCTGTGGAGATACTCAATACTGTACATATTTACACAGACTCCTGTCCTTTACCCATCCTGTTGTGTTAGGAATAAATCCAAAGCTGCTCCTGCCACTCCTGATACCAATCCAGCTTTTTCAGGCACAGACCATTTAGGCTGTTCTTCTTTCAGCAGTGCACCTCGCAGGGCTACACTCCGGCCTTGAACAGGCTTCCCCTGTTCTGAACCTGCTTCAGGGTGGATTCCTCTTATCCACCTGAAGCTCTGTCTCCTCAGTTGCCAATTCAAGGGGCAACAACTACTCCTTTACGAAGTCTGCATTTATTTCTTTTACTCAAGGATCCCCCAATGCTCCCAAGGATTATGGCAAGGGTACAGGCAACCAAAGACCTCGTGTACCTCACTCCAGACTCTTATTACCCTCCACACTCCACCCCTCTCTACAGGGATTCACTTTATCTCTGCAACTTCTCTGCCAACCCCTCCCCTGGGCAGTCCTCCAACTCAATCTCCAGCCCACTAGCAGGGATCTCCCCCATCCCCCAGGGCCTCTGGAAGAATCTATCACATCCACTAAAGTTATTACACTCATAACAGATTATTATGTTTCCTGGCTCTCAGACCTACCCACCACAATTATTCATTCCTGTTTACTTTGTTGTCATGCCTTGTATACAATTTGTTTAAAACCTGAAAAGCTCTTGCATGTATTCTGGATTAGTATCAGAGATTTGGTAAACTCATAACGATTTAGGTTTTTATAATCTATCAAAGTTAGAAATTGTTCGAGGGCACCTCTTAGAATAAAAGTTCTTTGAACAGAACAAAGACTGAGGAATGCTGGTGTCTCTCATCTCTTTACTTATGGTAGAATAGCTTATCCGCTTAGAAGGTACATCAAAAACACCTTTCCTACTGTGCTCACTGAAGATGTCTGTAAATTGTCTCTGTCTATTTGAACTATAAAGAGCTGCTTCAGGGCTTTGGCGAGGGGGGAAGGGGATGAGACAGATATTGGCTGCTTAAGGTTTTATGGTTTTATTTTTGATTCTGTCAGCTGTGAAATACACCTTTTGTAAATTATATATATATATATCTATATCTATATATCTATGTCTATATATATATCTCTATCTATCTCTAGATAGATAGATAGATAGATAGATAGATAGATAGATAGATTTATATACAAAGGCTATCTTTTGCTTAGATTTTCTTATTTTCCAGCTATTATCACAAATTTCTCTGAAATTATGGCATAGCACTTTCTTGACATGCTGCATGGCCATTTCTGAAATTTATTAAGGTTATGTACAGAAATAAAACAAAACATGAAAAAGAAAATTAGATGATCTGAAGATGGGTTACCTTTGAAAACGAATCACTCAAGAAATGTATTTAGTCCAATAAAAAAGATGTCATCTAATTTTATTTTATATGTTTTGTTGTACTTTTATATATAACCTATAAAAGTGGACTAACATGAGTACCAGACCATTTTACTGGAGATATAATTTATTAAAATGTTTTAATTTGGACACCATATAGCAATCTAATGTAGTTATCAAATCTTTGATTTTTAAAATACTTTTCAAAACAATTAAAAACACATTAGAAAGAATAACAATAATAGTTACAATAAATATTATATATCAATACATAACATAATACAATACAATCATTACATTTCAAAAATATAAAGGGAAAGGGAAATGGGACTTGATATACCGCCTTTCTGTGGGGTTTTTTTTGCAACTACATTCAAAGTGGTTTACATAGAGGGGCATAATTGAACAAAAAACGTCTATCTCCATGGGCGTTTATCTCCGAGAACGGGTCCGTGAAGGGGCGGACCGAACCTTATTTTCGAAAAAAATAGACGTCCATGTTTTATTCGACAATTTGTGAGCTGGGCGTTTTTGTTTTTCAGTGATAATGGAAAATGAAAGCGCCCAGCTCAAAAACGAATAAATCCAAGGCATTTCTTCGTGGGAGGGGCCAGGAGTCGTAGTGCACTGGTCCCCCTCACATGCCAGGACACCAACCGGGCACCCTAGGGGGCACTTTTACAAAAAAAAAAAAAAAAACACGGTAAAACAGCTCCCAGGTGCATATAGCACCCTTCCCTTGGGTGTTGAGCCCCCAAATCCCCCTCAAAACCCACCGCCCACAAGTCTACACCATTACTATAGCCCTAAGGGGTGAAGGGGGGCACCTACATGTGGGTACAGTGGGTTTGGGGGCGGTTTGGAGGGCTCCCATTTACCAGCACAAGTGTAACAGGTGGGGGGGGGATGGGCCTGGGTCCACCTGCCTGAAGTCCACTGCACCCTCTAATAACTGCTCCAGTGACCTGCATACTGCTGCCAGGGAGGTGGGTATGACATTTGAGGGTGAAAATAAAAAGTTGTGAAACGGCATATTTTGTGTTGGGAGTGGGTTTGTGACCACTGGGGGAGTCAGGGGAGGTCATCCCCGATTCCCTCCAGTGGGCATCTGGTCATTTAGGGCACTTTTTGGGGCCTTATTCGTGGAAAAACAGGGTCCAGGAAAAGTGCCCTAAATTCTCGCTAAAAACGCATATTTTTCTTCCATTATCAGCGAAAGGCGCCCATCTCTGATCGCCCGATAACCACGCCCCAGTTCAGCCTTCACCACGCCTTCGACACGCCCCCATCAACTTTGTCCGCATCCGCGACGGAGTGCAGTTGAAAACGTCCAAATTCGGATTTCGATTATACCGCTTTATTCGTTTTTGTGAGATAAACGTCTATCTCCCGATTTGGGTCGCAATATAGGCGTTTTTCTTTTTCAATTATAAGCTGGATAGTATATTCAGGTACTTATTTGTACCAGGGGCAATGGAGGGTTAAGTGACTTGCCCAGAATCACAAGGAGTTGCAGTAGGAATCAAACTCAGTTCCCCGGGATCAAAGACCACTGCACTAACCACTAGGCTACTCCAATAAAACTTACAAAATCTAATAAAACTTAATATACCCAATATGTTCTGTTACCCAACCTCCATATTCATTACAAAGCAGCATTTCAACAAAGCTGAGTAAGAACTGGCTATCATACAATGGATTGTCACTAGTGAATAATGCTATAAGAGTCCCTTTTGCTAGACTGCTGTAAAAGGGGCCCTGCGGTGGCATCAGTGCCAGGATTTGTGGCATGCCGAGGCCTCTTTTTACTGCAGCAGGTAAAAGGATTTTTTTAAAAAAGGAAATGGCTGTGCGGTAAGTTAAAAATATTTTGCAAGTGCCAGAAATGGCGCACAGTGGGAACAGAAACTACCACCAGTTCCTGCGATAGCCCAGCGGTAGTACTGAATTGGCATGCAGCAAACTCGCGGTAGGCTTGCCACGCCTTTGAAAAAGGGCCTCTAAGATTGGAAGCTGGATTTTGAACAGCACATCAAGCTGGGAATAACACCTACTTTTCTGGGTATTTTACAAAAGGCCAGCTGAATGTGGATCCTTTGGTAAAATGTGTATAAGTACATTCAAAAGTAAACATGTTTTGGGCTTCACAGCCAGAGCCAGTAGGCACCTTTTTATTTGAAAATAAATAAATAATCTTTCAAAACAAAGTATTGAGGGTCATGTATTTGATACACTGGCTTTCTATAATACAACCAGAGTAGTTTAAATATTATATGTAGGCTCTTTCTCTGTCCCTCGTTGGCTCAAAATGTAAGTTTTATACCTGGGGCAATGGATGGTTAAGTGACTTGCACATGGTCACAAAGAGCCACAGTGGGAATTGAACTCAGTTGCAAATCTGCTCAGGCAGTAGCTGACTATTTTAAAAGAATTTAAATCTGTACCTTTTTTATTTTATTTATTTTAGGATATCGTCAATTGACCATGGATTGGAGGGATTAGAACATTCCAAAATGCTCAAATTCATGAATGATCCCACAGTAATGATAACCAGAACTCCAAAGGCCTTCAACATTATGGTCCAATGACAACTCACATCCAATACTGTATCTCTAGAGTAGCAGAATTTGCATATTATTTGTACTACAGACTCCAAATTGTCAGAAAACAAAAATATGTTTTCAAATTTATGCTGAAAGTTTACTACTTATTATGGACATTTAACTTCCTGTCTTCCAATTTCTCTATGCGCATGCATAGGATGGCCTCATGCAATATCTTCAAATGCTGTCCATAACAAAGACTTACAGGAATTCTGATGTTATAACAATAATTTCTCTTTATTTCTACAAAAATGTCAAAACTTTCATCTGAACAGGTGCATATTTTGATATGCACCTGTTCAGATGAAAGTTTTGCTATTGGAGTAAAAATATCAATACGTTATATAAAGCTCTCCTCCCAACATACAGGGTGTTTAAGGGTAGTACATTAACAGGGTTGAGCCTCCTCACCCACTTTTCATCCTTGGGGTTAACGGCTTAGGAACTGTTTTTACTGGGGTAGGAAGAAGAAAGAGCTCCTTGTGAACAGGAAACAATTTCTGGGTGGGATGAGGATAACATACTTTGGCTGCTGAGAATCAAGCTGTGAAGGTGAGGGTGGGTGGTAGAGAAATAGGCAACTTTATTTCTAACCCACTTACCTAATTAGTACATAAGTACATAAGTAATGCCACACTGGGAAAAGACCAATGGTCCATTGAGCCCAGCATCCTATCCACAGCAGTGGCCAATCCAGGTCAAGGGCACCTGGCAGCTTCCCAAACGTACAAACATTCTATACATGTTATTCCTGGAATTGAGGATTTTTCCCAAGTCCATTTAGTAGCAGTTTATGGACTTGTCCTTTAGGAAACCATCTAACCCCTTTTTAAACTCTGCCAAGCTAACCACGTTCTCTGGCAACGAATTCCAGAGTTTAATTACGCGTTGGGTGAAGAAATATTTTCTCCGATTTGTTTTAAATTTACTACACTGTAGTTTCATCGCATGCCCCCTAGTCCTAGTATTTTTTGGAAAGCGTGGGATGTTGTGAGCAGTCAACATCTGTTGAGATTTAGGGGAAGGTTAGATGTTGCTACAGTTGGCATTGTTTATTAGAAGGTTACATCTCCCTCTAGAGTTATCCACCTTTACTTCAGCTTAGAGGAGAGAGATGGAGGAATGAAAAATACTCCTGAGATTCCAGAGGATACAAGCATCACTGTCATATGCCAATGGGTGGGGATGAAAGGAGATGCTCTGCTGGAACAGTTGATACATTCAACCTTGCACTACCACAGGCTGTGGGGATTGAGGGAATACAGCACTGGTATGTGTACCAACATGACCAGATTGACACCATCTAGTCAGTTAAGCCAATGAGCATAATAATAATTGTATGTCATCTTTGGGTTGGCTGATATTATTGTGCCCTCTGAGATGTTGTGTTAAAACCAAATTGCACTAATAGAATTTTTTAAAATGTGATTCTGTCACTAAATTAACAACAAATCATAAAACTCATAGAGGCCTATTTACAAAGCTGCATCGGGTGTTTAATGTGGCTTTAATGAACTCTAAAAACATGGCATGGTGTTAACAGTTAATGCAAGAAAGAAAGCACCAAAAGTCTTTAAGTCCGGAGCAGGTACTTTAATCAGTTGATGTTGTACATCATTGACCCAACACGAGCCATATTTTGGCATACAAAATGCTCCATGGAGAATGGATCAATGTAAGATTGACTTACTAACAGGTCATTTATCATCACTAGAAGACCCCTGTGACGCTATCTTTGGAACGTTTATGTTATATGACCCCTGATGCAGGCATTAAATGCCGATACACGACCCATGTTGGGTCAATGAAGTACAACATCAACTGATTAAAGAACCTGTTCCGGACTTGAAGGCTCTTGGTGAGTTTTTTTTTTTTTCTTGTATTGTATGCTGTGTTCTCTTGAATTCTTCTCTGTACTGCTGAGATTAACAGTTAATGCAGCATGTTAACCACTAGTGTACTAATTGTCACATTAAACACCTAACCTGGAATGCACCAGTAGTGGAAATGGAGGAGTTGATGCAGAAAACCAAGAGATAGAACAGCATGCCAATAGCTGAACATATGGCTTCTATTGTGAAATTAGTGAGAAAATATTCCATAACGATGCAGTAAACTAATGAAACTCAAATTCAAAGCACTCAGAACTTGCACACTAATCAAGGAAAGTCTTCCAGACATATGCACAGTGTGAATTTCTTGTGCTGTACGCACATTAATATCTGCTTTTTAATACTATGCATTGCAGAGAAATACCTAATTTTATTCATTTAATATACTGTGCACCCATGTGTACCACACGCTTAACTGCTGCAGTGAATCTTTTTATACACCATGCGGCCAGCAATGTGTTCACAAAATGCTCATTAATCATGCAGTTCTGCCCATGGTAGTTTTCTTCATTGGCCATGGAATGGTTGGTGACTGTTTCTTACAGTTAATATAGAGGTTGTTACCAGGTGTTAACTGCTAATGTGGCAGATAATGTGGTGCAATTATCTGTACCTCAAGAAGTCTGGCTAATTGCATTCCTGTTATCAAACATGCTGGCAGCATGCATTAGCAATCATTTCACCGCATTAACTGAACGGCTGCATTCTCTGACGTGAAGGAAAGGTTTCCAATAGTTAATGCAGAGGTCTTCCACCAAATGAATCTTAACTTAGTTTAGCATATCTCGGTAAATTGGCCTCCATTTTGCTTTTAAGAACACTTGAAATAGGTGCATGAATATATGCAGCAATTTTGATGATTTTCAAAAATGTCCATAGATTTTATATTGAATCTGAATAGAATTTAAGGTATATGGAAGAGTTAGTGCAAACTTAACTGATTTTGCAGTTATATCACTGTGGTATATTTCAGTAAAAACTACACAGGATTAAGGAGAATTATTCTCTTAATTCCTCATTTAAAGTTCTGGCTGAACAAACACTTTTTAAAATTTATATATGTTCCCTATTCATGTGTATTCCCCATAAAGTATTTGTTTTCTCTTTTCTCCTTTTCTTTATTTTCTCTCCTCTTGCGCCCTATCATTACATTGTAATTTTTTTCTTTTTTATAAACTATTAGATTATGGAGATTGTAAGATTTTATCCTGAAAGATTGCATATCAAGCATGAAATAAACAACTTCAATAACACTCTGGCCCTACCCAAACCATTCCCTAATCATGCTCCCTGGAAATGTATATTTTATTTATTTATTTTATTTATTGCATTTGTATCCCACATTTTCCCACCTCTTTGCAGGCTCAATGTGGCTTACAATACATCATGAATAGTGGAAAGATGAAAGAAAATATACATTTAGTATTATAGAAGGGTCTAGAGCAGTGATGGCGAACCTATGGCACGTGTGCCAGAGAGGGCACGCAGAGCCCTCTCCCTTGGCACGCGTGCCGTCGCCATCGCTGGTCCGCCCACTCTCCCTCCCAGTTTGGCCTTCCTCCCGCCCTCCCTCCAACCCAACGAGCAACAGCCCGCCCGCCCGTCCTCCCTCCTTCCCTCCCAGCATCAGGAACCCCCCTCCTCCTAAAATTTAAAAACCGTACCTCCTCAGTCAGGGTTAAGGCGGCGTGCGTTTGGCAGCGAAGCGCCTGTGCTTCGCTCAACGCGCCTTTGGCCTTCCCTGTGTCTCAAGCTCTGGTTCCACGGGACCAGAGCTTGAGAGACAGGGAAGGCCGAAGGCGCGTCGAGCACGCCACCTTAACCCCGACTGAGGAGGTACGCTTTTTAAATTTTAGGAGGAGGGGGGTTCCTCGTGCTGGGAGGGAGGGAGGGAGGATGGACGGGCGGGCTGCCTGATGCTCGTTGGGTTGGAGGCAGGGCGGGAGGCCGGCCTGGTGTGATAAATAATTCGGTTTTGGGTTGCTGTTTGGGCACTCGGTCTCTAAAAGGTTCGCCATCACTGGTCTAGAGTAACATGATAACTAAGAACATGATGGTAGTTTAACAAGCAAATGTTGTAAGGCAATTCTGGATATACGTTTAGGCGTTCATATTTGTTGATCTTTGTGGTATGCCTTGTTGAAGAGATGTGTCTTCAGTAGTTTGCGGAAGTTAGCTCTCCAATTGTAAGTAGTGGCTCTCTGAAATCTTTTTTTACACATTTTTGTGATATACACATGGAATGCGGATAGTTCCTAGGAATGTGTATTCGTTTGGAATGACATGAGTAACATTGACAATATTTCCCATATTGGTTTGTGTCATTTTTTCCTAAATAATGTATACTCTTCTGAAAGAGTGCACACTCTTCATAAAAAGTATGTGTTATTGGAAAAGAGTGTGCACTATTTCTCAGTAGAGTTCACTAATAAACATATTGCACACTAATAATGATATTACACGTGAAAAGAAAACGTTCAAAAAATGAAAAGTCTGGTGAGATGGGAAACTACACAAAATGAAGGCAATTCTATAAACTGGAACCTAGAAGTACGCACCACTTACACCATTAATTAACAGGTGCCTTTGTGCACTAGGTGCTATTCTACGTAAGGGGTCCTTTTACTAAGCTGTGGTAAAAAGTGGTCTGAGGTAGTGTAGGCACATGTATTCGTCACATGCCGGGCCAATTTTTACCGCGTCTGCAATTTTTTTTTTAATGGGATGAGAAAAGGGCCTGTGGTATAAATGAAACCAGCGTACACCCAAAACTGGCCTGAGTCCTTAATGCTACCCAATGATCTAGCAGTAAAGGCTCACGTGCTACACTCGTTGTGATCGGTCAACGCATACCAAGTGTCGATTACCGCTGGAACCGGCGTGCATAGGAGGAAATAAATAAATAATTCATCCAGGCATTATGGGTGTGTCCCAAATTCCACAAGGAGGGCACACTGGCCTGGTGGTAGTCTCATTTTGGCATGTGCTGCATGTGCGTAGAGCCTACCGCGGCTTAGTAAAAGGGCCCCTTACTGCCATAGTACCTAACTGCAAGGGGGTGAACATATGGGTGAAGCACAGGCAGGCCATGGGCATCTCTTAGTTACATGCATAGTTTATACAATACTATAAATTATGCATGTCATTTGGCGCATTTAGGTGTGCCAGCTTACATCTGCCATTGTCATGTCATAATACAGGATACGTAAACATGGGTGCACCAATGCTGACTTACACTAGTATTCTGTAATGGAATCTTGATGTCAAGATGTTGTCATAGAATTGGCCCTAAGCACACGGCATTGAAACGCCTAAACTGAGATGTCAATGAAAATTTTGGTACTGCACATTTCTAGCATTTTCACATGGATATCAGAGATAAAGCTTCTAAAATAACTCCCATGACTTTACACTCTATGATGGAGTCCTTTCATTACCTCCCTCTCTCTTACTTTAGATGCTGGATATTAGATACCAGAGATACTAAAATGGAACCAATAAATATTACACAAAATAACTTACCAGTGAAGTTCTCTCCCTCTCTGGAAGTCCACTCACAACAACCTTTTCTGGACCATTTTCATCTTTCTTTTTTAATCTGTCACTATGGCTTGATTGACAGATTGGCAGAAGATATTTAATGTGAGGAAGTGCAAAGTGGTGCATGCTTATCATTTATCATTTATTAAAATTTTCTCCACTGCCTTAATTGCAACACAAGTCTGGGTGGTTAACAATAAAAGAATTACATAATGAAATTAAGAAACAAGAATCAATCAAATAAATAAATAAATAAATAAATAAATAAGAAGACAATCATTCAAGATTCAAATAACCATGAAATCTTTAAGATTAATGATTGCAGTGCTCAAAGTGTGTGTCCCTCCCCCCCCCCCCCCCAACTCAATCTCCTTCTGATCACTGAATGTGAATAAAAACACAAAGGATTACTTTTCAAGGCCCCTTCCAAAGGCTATCCTGAAAAACTGGGTGTTAAGGGCGAAACAAAATTGTTCATATGTGGCTGTTGAACCTACAGAAAGAGATGTTATTCCATAATGCCAGTTCCAAAAAAGCAAAAGGCACTTTTTCTCGCTTCTTCCCATTTTACCTGACTAGGTCCCCAAAGGATATGGCCATGATCATTCAAGGAACGTAGAAATCTTGTAGGAACATATGGAATAATTAATGATGCCAATTAAACTGTAGGAAAGAGAAACTCAAACTATAGCTACATGATACAGTGTTCCTCATTAGGAGTCACTGCCCAGGAAAAGGATCTAAGTGTCATCATCGATGATATGTTGAAACCCTCCTCTTAGTGTGCAGCAGCAGCTAAGAAAGCAAATAGAATGTTATGAATTATTAGGAAAGGAATGGAGAACAAAAGTGAGAATATTATAATGGCTTTGTATTGCTCCATGATAAGAACATAAGCGTTGCCATACTGGGACAGACCAAAGGTCTATCAAGCCCAGTATCATGTTTCAATTAGTGGCCAATCCAGGTCAGAAGTATGTGGCAAGATCCCAAAAGAATAAAACAGATTTTATACTGCTTGTCCTAGAAATAAGTGGTTGATGTTCCCAAGTCCATCTTAGTAATGGTTTATGAATTTTATTTTAAAAATTATCTAATCCTTTTTTAAACCCTGCTAAGCCAACTGTATTGACCTCATTCCTTGGCAACGAATTCCAGAGTTTAATTACATGTTGAGTGAAGAAATAGTTTCTCTGATTTCTTTTAAATTTACTACTTAGTAACTTTATTGCGTGCCTCTTAGGGCCCTGCTTTTTAAGCCACGCTGTAGGCGCAGAAACTTTTTAGTGTGCGATAAAAATTAGCATGCTCTACATCCATTATTAAGATGGACATGGAAAAATTCACTGCTTATTTCTAGGATGAGCAGTATAAAACTTGTTTTTCTTGGGATCTTTCCAGATACTTGTGACCTGCATTGCCCACTGTTGGAAACAAGATACTAGACTTGATGGACCTTCAGTCTGTCCCAGTACAGCAATGCTTATATTCTTAGGTTCATTTTGGTCCAGAGTATGATGGTGATATATTTATCCCCTTATTCATCGGAGTGTGATTACCTATTCTAAATTGGTACAGGTCACATTCATTTTAACATATGTTAAACATGTGTATTGATTGTCGTGGACCCATTAGTTTTAATAGGGCAAATTTGTACATTAGCCTACATTACGTTAATGTGACCTGTGTTAATTTAGTGCAGGTCACTATGCTTTAGTGATTAACAGTGTTATTTAAATTGTTCTGTCTCTTCAAACAGGTAACAAACACAAATAATTCCTAGCACCATATGGAGTCTATCTGTGCTATAATTTGATTCATCTGCCTTGCAAGGAATATCTACTGTACATAAACATCCAGAACTCAATTCATCTGAACTCTTGCTGGGGAAACAGTAAGGAAAGAAATATCACCTTTTTTGGTAACAGCAGTCATAACCAGTTCTACTTATAGGTTTCTCTCGCTGCTTTCTCAGTCTTTGCACAGGTCTATCCTCTTGCAGTCTGAGTGAAATTCCGTTCATTCACACACAAACTCTACAGCATACCTTATAAAATATTACTAGGAAGAGGTTATACATTCTATTCTTTTTTCTCCCTACCTGATTATTTTAACTCTGGAGCTCTCTCTTCCATCTCTACTTCCCACACCCAGTAGGCAACTAATTAGCTTCCAGATGCTGCAGGCTAGGCTGTTAGTCAAGAAGAGTTGCTTGATTTTTGTATAGCTCCCAATGAAAAACTTTCTAGCAAGGAAATATTTAAGAGGGCAAAGCATAGAAAAAGTTATGTTACCTGGATAAGTAATTAAGAATATCGACTTGCAGGAAGAAAATTGAAACTGTACACAATACCAAGCAGAAAGACCTGGAAAAATGCACTGACAGTGCCCAGTCATTCATTGGTGTTGATATGTTTAAGTTTGATTTCACTTGGTATGTTCTGGTGGTTAGAAAACCCTTGATCCAGCTGAGTATATTTCCACCGATCCCAAAGTAATCTAGGAGTCTTAGTAGTATATTGTGGTTTACCATGTCGAATGTGCTCGACATGTCGAATTGGAGGAGAAGTATGCTTTTACCTGTAGCTATTTCCTGCTTGAATTTGGCCAGGAGAGTGACTAACACTGTTTCAGTGCTATGGAGGGGGCTAAATCCTGATTGTGATTCATGTAGTATTGAGAACTTGTCAGTGCTTTTTTTGTAGAAAAAAAGGTGCCGGTACTCATTGTGGGCGGGGTCACCATATATGGCTCCAGCCCTATTATAGCCACACCCACATTAGCCACACCCTTTATACCAGCCATGGCGCATATAAACAGACATCACTGAAAATATTATACTAGTATAGGAGAAAAAAATAATGTGATTTTTATTCATTATAAATAATTTCTGTAAGCTGTTACAGGTCCAGTATCCCCAGTGGGATACTGGACCTGTAACAGCAGATGTAAATTCTCAAATTGGACATATTCCAGACACTAAAATGAAAATAAAATGATTTTTTTCTACCTTTGTTGTCTGGTGACTGTTTTTCTGATCATGCTGGCCCAGTATCCGATTCTGCTGCTATCTGTCCTCTTAACTCTGTTTCCAGGGCTTCCTTTCCATTTATTGCTTTACTTTCTGCCTTTCTTCTTCATTTCGTGCCCTACATCTGTAAGTAAAAGCTGGGTCCTACTCCGCAGACTTGACTGTCCAGTGGATCCAGCTTCTGCCTATTTTCTTCATCCATGTGCAGTTTTTCTCCTCTCTTCCTTTTTCCTCATCTCATCTCCTTCCTCACTCTTCCCTCCCCTCCATCCATGTCCAGCATTTCTTCTCTCTCTCTCCCTGCCCTTTCCTCCATCCACCCGTCTCCTCTCTCCCCTGCCCTCCCCTCCATGTCTAATGATTCTCTCTCCCCTCCCCTGCCCTCTCCTGCCCTCCATACCCAGCATGTTGCCTCCCTCCCCTGCCCTCCCCTGATCCATGCCCAGCAATTCTCCATCCTCTCTCCCCTGCCCTCACCATGTCCAGCATGTCTCCTCTCCCCCCTGCCCTGCCCTCCATATCCAGTGAGTCTCCTCTCCCCCTGCCCTCCCCTCCATGTCCAGTGATTCTCTCTCCCCTCCCCTGCCCTCCATACCTAGCATGTCGCCTCCCTCCCCCTCATTCATGCCCAGCAATTCTCTGTCCTCTCTCCCCTGCCCATGTCCAGCATGTCTCCTCTCCCCCCCTGCCCTCCCCTCCATGTCTAGCAATTCTCTCTCCCCTCCCCTGCCCTCCATACCCAGCATGTCGCCTCTCTCCCCTGCCCTCCCCTCATCCATGCCCAGCAATTCTCCGTCCTCTCTCCCCTGCTATCCCCCTGCCCATGTCCAGCATGTATCCTCTCCCCCTGCTCTCCCCTCCCTGTCCAGCGATTCTCTCTCCCCTCCCCTCCCTGTCCAGCATGTCCCCTCTCTCCCCTGCTCTCCCCTTTCCATTTATTGCTTTACTTTCTGCCTTTCTTCTTCATTTCGTGCCCTACATCCGTAAGTAAAAGCTGGGTCCTACTCCGCAGACTTGACTGTCCAGTGGATCCAGCTTCTGCCTATTTTCTTCATCCATGTGCAGTTTTTCTCCTCTCTTCCTTTTTCCTCATCTCATCTCCTTCCTCACTCTTCCCTCCCCTCCATCCATGTCCAGCATTTCTTCTCTCTCTCTCCCTGCCCTTTCCTCCATCCACCCGTCTCCTCTCTCCCCTGCCCTCCCCTCCATGTCTAATGATTCTCTCTCCCCTCCCCTGCCCTCTCCTGCCCTCCATACCCAGCATGTTGCCTCCCTCCCCTGCCCTCCCCTGATCCATGCCCAGCAATTCTCCATCCTCTCTCCTCTGCCCTCCCCTACCCATGTCCAGCATGTCTCCTCTCCCCCTGCCCTCCCCTCCATGTCCAGCAATTCTATCTCCCCTCCCCTCCATACCCAGCATGTCGCCTCCTTCCCCTCATTCATGCCCAGCAATTCTCTGTCCTCTCTCCCCTGCCCATGTCCAGCATGTCTCCTCTCCCCCCCTGCCCTCCCCTCCATGTCTAGCAATTCTCTCTCCCCTCCCCTGCCCTCCATACCCAGCATGTCGCCTCTCTCCCCTGCCCTCCCCTCATCCATGCCCAGCAATTCTCCGTCCTCTCTCCCCTGCTATCCCCCTGCCCATGTCCAGCATGTATCCTCTCCCCCTGCTCTCCCCTCCCTGTCCAGCGATTCTCTCTCCCCTCCCCTCCCTGTCCAGCATGTCCCCTCTCTCCCCTGCTCTCCCCTTTCCATTTATTGCTTTACTTTCTGCCTTTCTTCTTCATTTCGTGCCCTACATCCGTAAGTAAAAGCTGGGTCCTACTCCGCAGACTTGACTGTCCAGTGGATCCAGCTTCTGCCTATTTTCTTCATCCATGTGCAGTTTTTCTCCTCTCTTCCTTTTTCCTCATCTCATCTCCTTCCTCACTCTTCCCTCCCCTCCATCCATGTCCAGCATTTCTTCTCTCTCTCTCCCTGCCCTTTCCTCCATCCACCCGTCTCCTCTCTCCCCTGCCCTCCCCTCCATGTCTAATGATTCTCTCTCCCCTCCCCTGCCCTCTCCTGCCCTCCATACCCAGCATGTTGCCTCCCTCCCCTGCCCTCCCCTGATCCATGCCCAGCAATTCTCCATCCTCTCTCCTCTGCCCTCCCCTACCCATGTCCAGCATGTCTCCTCTCCCCCTGCCCTCCCCTCCATGTCCAGCAATTCTATCTCCCCTCCCCTCCATACCCAGCATGTCGCCTCCTTCCCCTCATTCATGCCCAGCAATTCTCTGTCCTCTCTCCCCTGCCCATGTCCAGCATGTCTCCTCTCCCCCCCTGCCCTCCCCTCCATGTCTAGCAATTCTCTCTCCCCTCCCCTGCCCTCCATACCCAGCATGTCGCCTCTCTCCCCTGCCCTCCCCTCATCCATGCCCAGCAATTCTCCGTCCTCTCTCCCCTGCTATCCCCCTGCCCATGTCCAGCATGTATCCTCTCCCCCTGCTCTCCCCTCCCTGTCCAGCGATTCTCTCTCCCCTCCCCTGCCCTCCCTGTCCAGCATGTCCCCTCTCTCCCCTGCTCTCCCCTCTCCAAGTCGCGGCGAACCGGTCTGGAAGTGAAAGCAGCAGTGAGGCAGGCAAGCACTCAGCAGGCAGGTTCATCTTTGTCTTCGTCTCCTCTCACATTGCTTCCCTCTCAGCGTGTCGGACGCGCTGAGAGGGAAGCAACATGAGAGGAGATGAAAACGAACCTGCCTGCTGCGTGCCTGCTTCACTGCTGCCTTCACTTCTGGTCCAGTTCACCGCGACTTGGAGAGGGGAGGGCAGGGGAGAGAGGGGACATGCTGGACAGGGAGGGGAGGGGAGAGAGAATCGCTGGACAGGGAGGGCAGGGGAGGGGAGAGAGAATCGCGGGAGCAGGAACGGACGGGAGCGGGACATACCAGCACAAAAAAAGCACTGGAACTTGTCCATGTAATCAGTGAGCTGTTTGGTCACCATGCTGTCCATCAATTTGACTGCTAGTGGGATAGATGCAACTGGGCGGTAGTTGGCGAGTTTGTTTGTTTGTTTTTTTCTTGGTATCTTTTGGTATTGGGGTGAATAGGATGTTGCTATATTCCTCGGGGAAAAGACCTTTTTGGAGCATGTGGTTTAGGTGGGATGTGAGATCTGCTATGAAGCAGTCAGGGGCGGATTTAAGTAGGTAGCTGGGGCAGGTGTCCAATTTGCAGTGGGTATTGGAGAACCTCTGAGTCGCATGGGTAACTGATTCGACGGTGAGGAGAGCAAAGTTTGACCAGGTACGGTCTACTGGGTATTCTCCAGAGGTTGGGTCCAAACCATTGATGAAGTTTTCGATGTCGGTGTTGTGCTGAGGAAGTGTGTTGCGTAGTTTTGTTATTTTTTCATTGAAGTATTGAGCAAGTTTGTCTGCAGATGGGATGTCTGTGTTGGTTGTGGTGACTGGAGTGGTGTTTAGCAGTTTATGTACAAGTTGGAATAGTTTCTTCAGGTCATTGTAATCCTGTCCTATTTTAGTTTTGTAATAAGATCTTTTGGTCTGTCTTATTGCATATTTGTATTTTCTTGTATTTGTTTCCATGTGTTGAGTGTATATTCATTTTTTGTTTTTTTCCATGCTCATTCGTGTTTCCTGGATTGTGTTTTGAGTTTTTGCATTTCGTCATTGAACCATGGTATCAAGTTTTGTCTTTGTGATATTCTTGTTCTTAGGGGTGCTATTTCGTCTAGTATGCTTCTGCATCTTTTGTCCAGTCAGAGAGGTAGTGTATGGAGTCCGTTCGTGCTGACCATTTGTCGTCATATATCTGTTGCCAGAATTCTTTTGGGTCTATTTGGCCTCTTGTGTTGTAGGTTGTATGTTCTTGTATACGATGTGATCCCTTCTTCTGCCAATTTAGGGATAGGTTTATTTTTGTGTCCTCTTTTTTCATCTCTGCAAACATGGTAACCCTAATCTGTCTTTAATGTCCATTGTACAAACTGAAATGTCCAAATTATGAACAGGGAAAAATAAGGTACGTGAACATTTGTGTGGCAGAATAGAAATGTCTATCTTATAAAATGGTAACACGGGAATCTATGCAGGGCAGAAGGGTAGCCTAATGGTTAGAGCAATGAGCCGTGAATCAGAGGCTCCATGTTCTAATCCCACTTTAGCTGTTTATGATTATTTTTAAATTGTGAGCCCTCCAGGAACAGAAATACATGTGCAGTACCTGAATATGCATCACTTCAGTTGCCAACAAAGATTATGTAGGGATAAATAAATGGGCAGGGATGGGTAAGATTTCTGTCCCCATGCAACTCTCTATTCTAAAATGAATGTTCCCACTGCATATAGTTGATGCATAAACAACCATTCTTTAATGTATTTTAGAATAAGCTCTCTGTTGGTAGATTCTGTTCTAAAATACTAGTGGTACTTGAGACGTCCCGACCTGAAAGTTCAATTCTGGTTTGTACATCCTTTCTAAAATGCCACTCCACATGTATAAGTGGTGCCAATTATCTGTCAGAGCAGCAAACATTTGAAAAAATGGAAGATTAAGGAAAATGACTTGGCCAAAGTGAGCACTTTTCTGAAACCTAGGCATATCTCAGAGCTGGTGCAAAAGCTTTAAGTGAAATGTCATTAAATATATGTTGGTTCCTATTCTGAATGTATACATTTTCAGCATGCCCAGTGCATCTGTGCATGTAAATAGTAGAATTGCCATTTACACAGTTATGCAATGTACATGTGTAAATGACACTTGTTTACATGTGTAAATGCTTCTAGAATTACCTCCTTAACTATTCCATAAGTTCCTTCTCCAGATCTAACTAAACTACCTTTGGATTATTCTCATGCAGGGTCAATAAAATTTATCACAACCCACAAGAAATCCAATAATAAAAGACTATTGCACTAAATAATGATGGCAGTAGACATGATATATTAGAAGACCTGTTTCCAATAAGATTTCTTGCAGGCATATTAATGGAGAAATCTTTCTGCAAATAACACCCCAAAGTACTTTTTAGACCATAATTGTAAGATACAGTAAACAGCTATTGAATGGTTATTATCAAACCAGCATGTTACTGGTGTTTGCCATATCACAACTCAATACCCATTAAGGAACAAGCCTACGAAGCAGAGCAATGACTTATCTTTCTGAAATGGTATCATTTTAATCATGCATTCTATAAACTGGATGTAATTAAATTTCACAGGATCAGACCCCCATGTAGAAACGCTACAGCAGGCACAGAGGAAAGTCACATTTTAGTGTCCTCAGACAGGTATTACAGGCATAAAAACAACATTGAACCATGCTTTCTTTTTTCCATATTGACTCCAGTGGTCTTACAAAATTGCATTAATTAGAGTTAGATTTAAAGATTGCATGAGGATAATTGCCTGTTCTAATAGGACTAAGCAATTACACACTGCTGGTTATAGTAGCCTTTCTTCATTATTTATATTAAATCCCAGTGAAGTGCACTATAAACATAAATATTGTTATTTGCAGCAGCTGTTCTTATAAAGAAACAGCTAGAGATTGCAATTATTTATTTAATTATACATTGGGGAAAAAATTAAAGATACAACAGTCTTTTTTAAATGGTTAGTTTGGCTTTTGGCTTTTTTTAAATTATTTTAAAGAATAAGGTTGTAGGTTCATAGTAACACTGATGATCCCGAAATCTTTGTGGGACAGCATCAATTTTAGACTTTCTCGCAGATTGGCTATCTGATGCCTACTGATTAGACCAGGTGGTTGAGAACCACAGAATCTTCATATGTCATTGACACAAGTTGTGTCCTTGATTGCTTCAGAAACACAACTTACGGCTATATTTACTAGCAAGCACTGTATTCACTGGAGCTTATCTTTTATCTGTTGTCAGTCAAACTGATGGAAAGCATGGTAGTCAAACAACTTACAGATTATATAAACAAATTCTCAATATTACATGAATCACAGTCAGGTTTTTGCCCCCTCCACAGCACAGAAACAGTACTACTCACTCTCTTAGCCAAATTCAAGCAGGAAATAGCAATAGACAAAAACATTCTCCTCCTCCAATTCAACATGTCTAGTGCATTCGACATAGTAAATCATAATATATTAATAAGATTACTAGATAAGTTCGGGATTGGTGAAAACATACTTAGCAAGATCAAGGGTTTCCTAACCACAAGAACATATTAAGTAAAATCAAACTCAAACATATCATCACTGTGGAAAGCAGACTGCGGAGTACCACAAGGATCACCGCTATCACCGATCCTCTTCTACCTAATGATGACCCCACTAGCCAAGTCCTTATCCAATCAAGGCCTTAACCCTTTCATCTATGCAGACGATGTGACAATATTCATTCCTTACAAATCTAAACTGACAGAAATCACCAACGAAATCAAGATCAGCTTGAACATCACGGGCTCTTGGGCAAATGCATTTCAACTAAAACTAAACAAAGAAAAAACACACTGTCTCATCCTCTCATCCCCTAAATATTGACCAATAGGATGTGGAAAAATCACTTCAAAAATCAATACCTAAATACTGCCTTTTCCACAGAACAATAATGAAAATGATGCAAGGATCGGTGATTATAAATTTATCAATTAATTTTAAGTTTTTAAGGTTTTTGTTTTTAAGGAGGAAAAAGAGCCTCACAGAGCTCCTAGACTTTAAGATTGTCTATTGGAGCTAAAATGGATACAGATCTATCCTCTGTTCATCATTGGCTCAAGAAACCTTCTGTGTGTTGTAATGATCTATGCTGCACTCTTAAAAATCGTAATGATAATGATAATCGTAATGATAATTTTCTATAGTGGCTTATCTTTTATGCCTAACTCATACTCTGTGCAAAGCCTTCAACGAATTACACTCTTCAAATCGGCAAGATGTTGTTGAAAGAACACTTATCTTTCACACTAGAAGACTTTGGATTCGTTTCTTTATACTGCTCCAAGCCAACGATGGCCAGCGTTTTGTAAACTGCTTCAGGGTCTTGGTAGCGCTTTTCATTTGAAATGATTGCAGAGCACCGGAGAATAGAGACAGATCGTTTCAAATGAAAAGCGCTACCAAGACCCTGAAGCAGTTTTATGAAACACTGGCCATCGTTGGCTTGGAGCAGTGGGGTTCTAGGAAGCTGATGATAAGGAGTTCATAAAGGGTTGTTTAAAAAGTCTAAGACTTTCCTTGGACAGTTGGGGCTCTTTTGTTTAAGAATATATTATTACAATATAACCTTTCCTCAACTGGACTTTGGAAAAATTATTTCTATATTACAAGATAAAGGGGCTCATTTTCAAAGCACTTAGACTTACAAAGTTCCATAGGTTACTCACGGAACTTTGTATACCAACAATGGTATAGGATCTTATATACCTATCCCTATTGGCTACATAAATGGAAGATGTGTTGTAAACAAAACCAAACTCATAGGAGGTTGGATAGAGGAGGAAAAACTTGGGCTACTTACTGAGGCTTGGTTGTATTCAAATAACGACCCTATTATAAACAATTTATGCCCTTTAGGTTATAAAATAAAACTGCATTTAACTAGAAATAAAAATAGAGGGGGTGAGATTGCAAATATGCATAAATCTTTTTTCAAAGTGGATATGGTTTCTGATATTATCTCACCTCAACATGAAACGTTAGCATGCAAAATTAGTGATGAATCTTTGTCAGACCAAATATGTCTTATTCTATTTTACAGATCCCCAGGTAATTGGCATGCTGCTAAGGAAGATTTCACAGAGTTTGTTTCAAATATATGTGTTAATCTTGCAAATGTGATACTAGTTGGGGATATTAATTTACACCTGGATATTGCAGCTGACACTAAAATGCAGGATTTTCAAAACTTCTTAACATCGTGGAAGTTTGTAACTCCCCATGCAATTATATCCCATATTATGGACCACCTGCTAGACATATTGACCTATAGATTCACCAATCAACTTTATCTCTTTATCTCAGAAATTAAATGGGAACCTATTCCATGGTCCAATCATAGTAAACTTTTGTTCATTCTTAATCGGAGAGAAACAAAAGATAATAAAAGTGTTCATGATCGTCCTGCTTCATACAAAACTAGAGGTAAGATAACACAGAGGAGTTCTGATCTAACATATCATATAGATAACTCCTAACCATTTCAGATTCTATAGACTTTATGAAAAGGTGGGATGCATTAAGTAAAACTATACCAGACAACATAGCACCAGAAAAAAATTAAATGAGGCCTAAAAAAGAGATCTTTCCGCCTGGTTTAACCAAGATAGTCCAACCATGAAAAGAATCTATAGGAAACTAGAGATAAACTGGTCCAAAGCAAAAAACTATGACAGTTGGATATAGTGGGAAAAAGCAGTTAAGGATTATAAAAATAAAATAAAGAAGGCAAAAACCAAATATTATGAAAAATATGTAGGAGGCGAGTCAATTACTATAAAAAAAAATGTATGGCCTGATTAACAACCTACTAAAGACCCAAGATCTAACGCTAACTAATGAAATAACCCCATCTTACTTTGAGCAGAAGATCATCAAAATCAGGGCTGATGTAACAAAATCCAAAGAGAATTTGAGGACTATGTTGGGGAGTTATTATTAGAATACGGGCATTAAAGCAGACAGTTTGGTCATCATTCTTGTTTCCCACATCTATGGTAAAATCTTTCCAAATCAGTTGATGTTTTATAGCTGTATGTAATCTTCAGATTATCATGTATGCAAACCACTTTGTCTTTTATTTTATTTTAACCTGAAGGGCAGTATATCAAATTTACTTCATAAGTAGATTAAAAACAAACAAACAAACAGTAAAGGTTGTTCTTTCTCTGATATAAATGTGAAGCTATTTGGTTTCACTAGTCTTTGCTGAATGGAGTTTCAGTGCCTCTTCAGAACTTCTCTGGGTGTAATTATTAATGATGACCTTTCTTTCACATCTTATATTGCTCAGATGGTCCAGAAATCATTCTATGTACATAGGATGATTTGCTCTCTCAGACATTATTTAAATGATAAAGTTCTAGGTACACTGTTTCACATTGGTCGTAAATTGTTTGGATGATTGCAGTTCTCTCTGTGTTGTTCTTCCTATATGTGCCTTCAGCTCCTTCAAAATATCACAATGAAACTCCATTATAACGCAAGAAAATTTGTTTATGTCTGTCCATTGTTGCTTGAAAAACGTTGGCTCCCGGTGGTTTTCAGGAATCAATTTAAGATTCTACACATATTACACTGGTACTCCCTCATTTTTAGCTTTACTTCTGGTCCCTTATCATTAAGCTCAGCCTCTAAGATCAGCCAATTATAAATTTCTTCTGATTCCCTCTGCTTCATGTATCTGGCTGGATAGTTCTCAGGATGCAGCCTTCTGTTGTGTAGCTCCTTTCGATTAGTCTTCCCACCAATCTTTGCACAATTTCTTCTTATCTTAAAAGCAAAACAACACCTTGCTCTTTAAAAAGGATTTTACTACTTCTGTTGCCTGATTGTTCCTGGTTTTCTTGGTCTTCTTATACTCCTTCCCCTCCCTTGACATTACCTGATACATGTTTGTGAAATGTATTGTTTAAAGGTTATTAATTGTTGTGTTATTCCTCTATTCCCCTTTCCTTGTGTTTCTTTTTTTTATAAGTTGTTACTGTTGCCTGTTTTCTGATTCATTTTTGGTTTCTAAACTGTCTTGATGTCTTTGAACAATTTGATGATATAACAAATGTACAAATTAAAATAAATACATAAAATAGTAGCATAATTCACCAAACACATAGCTACATTACAAGTATTGCTATGTACACCAGCCCTAGAGTTGGTGTAAATATCTACACCTATATTTTTGCAGGGTCACTTCTGTGCTCCACCTATGATCTACCAAAATTCTGTCCATGCACATGTCTACCATCATGTTGGCATGCAAACATTTAAGCTGGTCTGTATTTTATGAGGCAATTAATGTACATATGTGGCCATATAAGTGCATTAATGACTCAAATATTGTAAATGGATACACACTTCCACCTAATTCTATAAAAAAAATCACCAAAAATTGTGCACACAAATTTCAGTGTACACCCAATTTACACACACTGTGTTATAGAATAGCAGGGATACGTGCCTAATTGAGGCATGTACATTTGCACCATGTTTCAGTTGGTACAAATGGCTATGCCTAGAGTTAAGCATGAGTCCCTGGCGTAAGCGCTATTCTATAAATTATGCTTAACTTTAAGCACAGCTTAATAGCACTGTGCCAATTTTTTTTAGGCACTATATATCAAATCTAGCTCTTTGCCACTTAAAGTATGTACCCTCTCAGAAATTTACCTCCTGTTTGCATAATTTGCATTCTCATACATTTATATTCCTTAACATGTGCTAAAAGTTGAATTCACATTAGTGAATCTAGACCAAGGACTATAAGCCCTTTTGGGTAAGGAAATTCTTATTGCATTTGTATGTAACTTGACTTGTGCTCGGATTTCAGAAGGTGAATAACCAAATCTATAAAATCCAAGCTCAAATCTTAATATCTCTAACTTGAATACTAATGACACAGGAGACCACATCATTTGCATTTTAATATCCTCTCTTCTACACCCTCTTTTGACTTTTTATTAATTCTTTGCAAACTCATATACTTGTTAACTATGACATTATTAGAGATAGTTCAAAATTGTAACTGAGTTGCCATAAACAGTAATAATATTAATAGCATAACAATAATAACGTGATTTTGAATCTTGTAAATCAATTGATGAGATTAAGATAAATAGTACATATTGAACTCATATAAGGGCAGAGCTACCATAAAGAGTGGTTTATATTGTTATTCAAGAGTAGACACAGAGTACCTGCATTTGACTTTTTTTTAAATATTCGTGTTCTCTGTTTAAACATTCTCATTCTGCAAATTAAATTACTCAGTATGATATACAGTATAATATAAATTCTTAAATTATGCATCCACAAACTCAGATCATCAATAAAATAAATGTCTTCCTAGCTCAGGATCTCTCATGGCATACATGACTGAGGATGCAGCATGGCCAGATCTGAGAATAGAATGGCCAAAGTGCTGGTCACACCTTCCCAGACTTTATTAGGATCTCCACATGGAACTCAGCCTGGGCATATGAGGGACGAAGATGGGGAAAAAAATATGCCCAGGGATTAAATATATGTTAGAGGCCCTTTTACTGAAGCACGACAAGCCCACCGCAGGCTTGCAGCTTGGCAACAGGGAACTACCACAGGCCCAACACGGCTACTGGCAGTAGTTCTGCCCCAGTGCGTGGTATTTCCAGTGCTGCCAGAATTTGTATAAAATTAATTCCACAGGGGTTTACTTGGTGGTAATCGGGCAACACTGCTTGCTGCATGGTTACTGCCAGATTAATGCAGGAGCCCTTACCGTCACCTCAATGGGTAGCGGTATGAGCTCCCTAGAAATGGCTTTGTGAACCTCCCACACGGCCATTTATTTTTTGGGCCTTTTTATCCGCTGCAGTAAAAGAGGCCCTAGTGTGCAGCAAAAACAGCCTCCACCACTAGTGCACAGCCCCTTTTACTGCAGCTTAGTAAAAGGTTCCCTTACTAATTTATTCTCTGGATATGAGACTAAAGGCATGTTATCTAGTTACCAAAGTGGCATGATGGTTTGTGCACGCAAATCCCCATGTTAACTGCATATTTTGTTATAAGGATAGGAACTAGGCGGGTCATGGGCGGAGAATGGGCGTGGACTGCATAATGCAGTGAGTGGACAGTACTTAAATAGTGTTAACCTTTATTTGTATAGTTAGTGCAGCTTCACTTAGCTCCTCCTAGTAGGAGATGCTAAGTCCAGCTATACTAACTGTGAACAGGTTCTACGCACACTAATGCAGATGTCTATGCATTAAATCCAGAGGACATGCTGGGCTCACCTCTTTGTCGCTTAATATGTGTTGATTTGTGCTTAAGATGTGTTGAGTGCAAAAACTTAACATACTTTAGTAAAAGACCCCTATAGGCTTTCAAAGTCATACACATGATAAATTTATGGTGTTAAAATTGGATTTCATTTTCTGACATTTAAATACTTAGTTTAAGCCTCAGAAAATACAATAAATCTTATGTATAAGAATTATGAAACCATAAAAGCCTAGGGCTAGATATTCAAAGGATTTATGTTCCTAACTTTTGAGTGTCATGCCTCTTTGGAAATTTAAAGTACTTACATTGCTTTGGTTGTACCCACAGAAAGGCGGTATATCAAATCCATGACCCTTTACCCCTTACCCTAATACAGCTGAGTTCCTAACTTTACTCAAACTTTCACTGAACTCCTAAATTTAGGAGTGTAAAAGTAGGTGGCAAAAGAGGTGGATTTAGGGCTTGGAAAGAAAGTTAGGAAATTAGCACTGATTTTCAGCACTAAGGACTAGATTCTATATATGGCGCCGGAAAAAAAGTGCTTAGCACTATTCTATAAACCATGCCTAATGTTAGGACAGTTTATATAATACATGTAGCACCCAGACCCAAGACTAAATTTAGGCATGACCTTTATGCCAACTAAAACCTGGTGTAAATGCCTGCACCTAACTTTGGCATGGATCGGGTGTATACTATAACAGTGTATGGAATTTCTAGAAATGCCCATGGCCTGCCCATGCCCCTCCCATGGCCACACCCCCTTTTGAGATCCGCGCTTTAGAACTGACACGCACCACTTTACAGAATATGCTTAGAAATTTGCATGTGTAAATTTTAATTAGTGCCAATAATTGCTTGTTCTTGGCCAATTATGTGCCTCAATTAGCTTGTTAAACAAGTTGTGCATGCAGTTTGGCTGCACTGCTAAATTAGCACATGCAACTTTAATCACCAAATATAGAATCTGGGGGTAAGCTCATTAATCTAGGCAATGGATGGCAAGCTTAAATTTATTTATTTATTTTTTTAATTTACATTTATTAGAATTTGACCAGAAATATATTCCAATTACAACATAATTATTTAAGAAAATATTTAACACTAATTTGTTATTTTTTAAAAAAGTAGATTTCAATCCTTTAGGCACAATTAGTACTCAAAACAGGAAACAAACCAAGTCCACATCAAGGGAGAGAGCAAGGACTATGATTAAAAAATAAAAGACCACAAATTAGAAAATTAGGAAATAAGGCCATATATACTTGGCAAAACTTCTTCTGCCAAGCAAGCCTAAATTTATAAGTGTTAGCTGTTTACTGCTGAAGCATGTTTATCCATACCATTTTCTTAGAAAAATGTTTGATCAGGATCCTACTGCTGAGGTTGCTGAGTTGCTATTGTTAATTTTGAGATATGATGCTTTCGCTATATGATACTACAGCTTCTTTGACTGTTGCTGAACACTGAGCAGAAGGTTTCAATATATTGACCATGACATCGAGATCTTTTTCTTGGGTGGTGACTCCTAAAGTGGAACCTAGCATCAAGTAATTATGATTCGGATTTTCCAATGTGCATCACTTTGCACTTAGCCAAATTAAATCTCATCTGCCATTTGCATGGTCTTCCAATTCCAATTCCCTAAGGTCTTTCTGCCATTTCTCACAGTCCATATGAGTTTTAACAACTTTAAATAGTTTTGTATCATCTGTAAATTTAATCACCTCACTCATTTCCATTTCTAGATCATCTATAAATATGTTAAACAGCACCAGTATCAGGTCAGATCCCTGGGGCACTCTACTATTACACCTTCCTCCATTGAAAGAAATGGCCATTTAACCCTACCCTCTGTTGTTTTCCATCTATTAACCAGTCCCCAATCTTTAGCAGAAAATTACCTCCTAGCCCATGGCTCTTTAATTCTCTCAGGAGTCTCTCATAAGGGACTATGTCAAAAGATTTCTGAAAATCCAGATATACTGCAGGAACTGGCTCAACCTTATCCATGTTTATTCATGCCTTCAAAGAAATGACGCAAATTGGTGAAGAAAGATTTATGTTGGCTGAATTCATGTTGACTCTGTCCCATTAAACCAGTGACTCTGTTCCATTAAAACAGTTTCCACTATTTTGCTCAGCATTAGCTTACTGGGCTTTAATTTTCTGTGACATCCCTGAAACCCTTTTTAAAAATCAACATTACATTAGTTACCTTCCAAACTTCAGGTACTATGGATGATTTTAATGACAGATTACAGTTCATTAATAGCAGATCAGCAATTTCATGTTTCAGTTCTCTCAGCACCCTAGGGTGTATACAATCTGGTCCAGGTGATTTACTACTCTAACTTCTTGATTTGACTCAGTATATCTTCCAGGTTCACCAAGATTTGTTTCAGTTCCTCCACATCATCACCCTTGAAAACCATTTCTGGCACAGGAAAATCTCTATCAACAAACTGTACCAATATAACACCATGTATTTGAACAAAATTAATTGGCTTGTAGGAAAAAGAGAGGAAAAAGTCTCATTGGTCACCACGTCAGTGCTCCATATTTGTTAAGGAGTCTTGCTTACAACCTCGGTGTTAATGTAATCATTGACCAAAACACCCCCTTCCATCCAAAACAAGTAATGTGCACAAATAAATTCTGAGTAATATGCAATGTGTTAAGTGACAGGTAGTGTAATAAATACAAAATGTATTTAGTGGTGCAGTACTTAGCTTCGGCTCCTCAGACCCCGACGGATGTCTATTTCGCCGTCGCTTAGTCAAGGGATCGGAGCTAGGAACCTAGGACAAGTTGAAAAAGAGAGTCACCCTCAGCAACTCAATGGTGCTGAAAATTAGACACCAGCAAAAATCCAAGGGTGCTCCTGGCTAAGTGCACTTAGGGGCCCTTTTACTAAGCCACTTAGGCACCTACGCCTATCCTATATGCGTCAATTTTGAACTACCGCCCGGCTACCATCTGGCCCGAGTGGTAATTTCTTTTTTTTGCGCGCATCCACTAAGTGTGACGTAAATTTTCCAGTAATAGGCATTGTACGCGCATAGACCATTACCACCTGGTTAACGTGTGAGACTTTACCACTAGGTTGATGGGTGGCGGTAAGGTCTCAGGCCCAAAATGGACATGCGCCAGTTTTTTGCAAGTGAGCTAAAAAATGGACCTGCGCATGTCCAATACACACATCTACCCCAGCACAGGCCACTTTTTGGTGCACCTTAGTAAAAGGACCCCTTAACAGAATAGCACCTAGCGCCTTTGGATATGAGGACTTAAATCAAGTGAAGCTTGGTGTAAATCCTGGCACACAAGTTGGGCATAGATCCAAGAATTTTGTAACACTGCATATGCATCTTTTTTGAAGGCCACCCAGTATAATGAGGGATAAGTCCTGCAAATTCATATAGCAGTATGGCAGGTTTATTTTCTTCTACAGTGACCCTAGAATAAATACTAAGCTCTGTGAATATTTGGAAAAGGGTTGTAGATAGCTGGGAAATCTAGCCTCAGCCTTATATGTGTAAAGAATAATTACTGAAGGAAAGGAAAAGAATGGAAATGATGTTGGCCTAAGTTTTTCATAACTACAACTAAGTCTCCCGATACTGAGTTATTTCCCAGGACATCTACCCCGATCTCCTGTTTTATGGTAAGTGAAATGACTTCTGCCAACTGCCCTAGTCTCCTCTTAGTCTTCCATGGCTACTGGGGTGGGTTCCACCCAGCCTTGGAAACTGTGAATCAAAATTGGTTCATACCCCTGCAGTTGATTGACCTTTGCATGGGTTTCCCTGAAGCTTGAGCAGGAAGAAAAGTTATAACTGCCACATTATCTATGAGTTTGTAGTGGTTGTTGTTTTTGCTGCTGCCACTGTGACCTGAACATTTAGCCTACAGCATGGTGGTTCTGATTTTGGCCTTTTGCACTGGAGGAGGTAGCTCTGCAAACAACCAAACAGCAGCAGCAGTCCAAGGAAGGACAAACACAGCAAGAATTTATCCAAATGTCGAAGCATGTACTGCAATACTTGCACAGAAAAAGCGTTAGTCCAATTCCAAATTCTGTGAATGTGTTGTGGAAACCTATGTGACACCTGACAAAGGTTTTTCTGAGAGTTTAAAGGGCTGTAATAAGTGCGGTCATTGTAAATGGTGCAATACCACCATGGAAGGATTAGAGTGGGTAGATAGTAAAACTGCTCAAAAGATAATTGCACGATCAAACATCAGTTGTAACTCTGATAATGTCATCTATGTGATTAATGTCCATGTGATTTAATATATGTGGGGCGGTATTCTCATACAATTTATTTACACTTGAATGAACACAAGTCCTACATAAAGAATAATATGACATCAGCGACTCTAGTGGCACATTAGGTGGAGAAATGCCATACTGCTGTTGACATTAAGTGGAGGATTATAGATAAAGTAAGAATGGGTTGAGAGGGTAATGATATCATCTGCTAAATTATAAAGAACAAAGGGGTCCTTTTACAAAGACGCACTGAAAAATGGCCTGCGGTAGTGTAGGCGTGGGTTTTGGGCACGCACCGATCCATTTTTCAATGCGCCTGTAAAAATTGCCTTTTTAAAATTTTTGCCAAAAATGGATGTGCAGCAAAATGAAAATTGCTGCGTGCCCATTTTGGGTCTGAGACCTTACCACCAGCCATTGACCTAGTGGTAAAGACTCACATGGTAACTGGATGGTAATGACCCATGCATGTCAAATGCCACTTGGCATGTGTCCGATATGCGCGTCTGAAAATAAAAAAATATTTTAGAACGTGCATATCAGATGCGCCAAAAATGAAATTACTGCAAGACCCATGCAGTAGTCGGGCAGTAACTCCATTTTGATGTTCGTTGGGTGTGCGTTGATGCTTACACAGCTTAGTAAATGGGCCCCAAAGATGAATATTCACTTTAAAATCTTTGACCCCTAGGGGCTTAAATTTGGAGCTTGATTGGCAAGAATTCATTCTGTAGGGGTCCTGATTGGCAGTGGCCATCAGCTGACCCATAAAAGTCAGCATTCTCATGTCACAACCATTTTGAAGAGAAATGCCATACTGCTGTTGACATTAAGTGGAGGATTATAGATAAAGTAAGAATGGGTTGAGAGGGTAATGATATCATCTGCTAAATTATAAAGAACAAAGGGGTCCTTTTACAAAGACGCACTGAAAAATGGCCTGCGGTAGTGTAGGCGTGGGTTTTGGGCACGCACCGATCCATTTTTTCAATGCGCCTGTAAAAATTGCCTTTTTAAAATTTTTGCCAAAAATGGATGTGCAGCAAAATGAAAATTGCTGCGTGCCCATTTTGGGTCTGAGACCTTACCACCAGCCATTGACCTAGTGGTAAAGACTCACATGGTAACTGGATGGTAATGACCCATGCATGTCAAATGCCACTTGGCATGTGTCCGATATGCGCGTCTGAAAATAAAAAAATATTTTAGAACGTGCATATCAGATGCGCCAAAAATGAAATTACTGCAAGACCCATGCAGTAGTCGGGCAGTAACTCCATTTTGATGTTCGTTGGGTGTGCGTTGATGCTTACACAGCTTAGTAAATGGGCCCCAAAGATGAATATTCACTTTAAAATCTTTGACCCCTAGGGGCTTAAATTTGGAGCTTGATTGGCAAGAATTCATTCTGTAGGGGTCCTGATTGGCAGTGGCCATCAGCTGACCCATAAAAGTCAGCATTCTCATGTCACAACCATTTTGAAGAGCAGTAACTTAGCAGAGGTGTTATTATGGTAGCGGTTTGGGTTATTTTAAAGATTTTCTTCATACTTATTGTTTTTTTAACCCATTTATTCTTTACAATTTTAACATTATGATATTTTTCAGGACCTCCCTGGTGCATATTTGAAACATATCTCATGTCGGTCTGTCCATTGCTTTCAGATAAGTGTTAAAGATTTTTAGTATTTGAAATATAAAATTTATTTTAAAGTAATTAAAAATTTAATCTAGTTGCACCACAGTTACTTGAACCGATACCGATTAAGGCAAGCCACATATGGTTAACTGTAGTTGCTTTAGAAATTCAACAGCATTGGGATATAATATATGATAGTTGATATACCCCGACTTCCAATTCTACTCAGCTATAATAAGTGGATAAATCCTTGAAGAATGGCATAAAGCTAAAATTATATTTATATTTATTAGCATCATCTAGCTCAAGCACTGAGGCTGTACATTACTCCACTTCTTTTTTTTGCAAAGTTAGGTCCAAATATTTTAAAAACTCATCTGTTGATTGCATATAATTATTAATGGAGCGGTAACAGAATTGTTTGAAAATGGTTCATCATTGAAATTTAAAACATTGCCAGCCAGTGATTCTCCCAATATATAACATTAATTCTACAGTTCAGAATAAACTAGCATCAAAATCAACTCTATCATTTTCCCACTCTGAGGAACTATGAAGTGTTTTAATGTCAAATTCACTTAATTGCAGAGATTGCATAAAAACAATTTTCATAGATGAAATATGTCCATTAGAAATTTTTTGTATATCATTAAAGTAATAGCTTAAATTATGTTTGAAAGATGCAGCTAATTTACAGTCAAAACAATAATTATTTCAATAACTGAAATTATGCTGATAAAAAAATGTTTATTATGATTGCGCGCAATGTAAAAACTTGCAGCAAACACTTGTCATAAATTAAGTGCCTGGAGGTTAACCCTTTTACTATGCAGGTGGCTGACTTTGCTAAATAAATATATACTGCAGTTGAGTTCCTTTCTGTGTCCAGGTGGAGAAGTTTGGTTGTAAAATGGCTGCTAACAAAACTGTGAAGAGTGATTCAACTTTTGCAATGGTATTGGCATTGAAAAGGTACAATGTACCATAACAGTGCAGCAGGCCACAGATGGAACAATGAGGCAGAGCCAAGGATTAGAGGAAGCAGATTTTATTGGGGAAAAAAGAATGAGGTGCTTACACTGTTCAAAAATCCTTTCCAAGCTCAAATGTGTGTTCTATTGCAAGTTGTTGAAAGATAATATCTGTGAAGTTCTAATTCATAGTAACATAGTAACATAGTAGATGACGGCAGAAAAAGACCTGCACGGTCCATCCAGTCTGCCCAACATGATAACTCATATTTGCTGCTTTTTGTGTATACCCTATTTTGATTTGTACCTATGCTCTTCAGGGCACAGACCGTATAAGTCTGCCCTGCACTATCCCCGCCTCCCAACCACCAGCCCCACCTCCCAACCACCGGCTCTGGCACAGACCGTATAAGTCTGCCCAGCACTATCCTCACCACCCCAGCCCTGCCTCCCAACCCCGGCTCTGGCACAGACCGTACAAGTCTGTCCAGCACTATCCCCGCCTCCCAACCACCAGTCCCGCTTCCCACCACTGGCTCTGGCACAGACCGTATAAGTCTGCCCAGCCCTATCACCGCCTCCCAACCACCAGCCAGTGTCAAATTTGTAATCTGCAATGTATGTACTCCAAATTCAGATGTTCCAGAATTTTTTTCTAGCTCAATAAGCACTTATCTTGGCTTGCCCTTTATTATTGGGTGAGACTTTAATATATCCTTAGCAGGGGCATAGCCAGACTTTAGCGGGAGGGGTGTCCAGAGCCTGAGGTGAGAGGGTACATTTTAGCCGCCCCAGCGCTGCTGACACCCCGCCACTTTTGACACGGTTGGGTACCCCCGCCAGCACAGGTACCTGACGGCGGTGGCAGGGGAGAGTTGGTGGCAGCAGAATGGCGGGTCGATAGTTGTGGGTGAGGGTCAGTGGCCGGGGGGTGAAAGTAGGGGGGCCAGGGCTAAATCTGTGGGGGCCCATGAAACAGCACCTCCCACTGGCAGGACCATAGGTGAAAGACTTCTGCTCAGCTTAGAGGAAACAATGCACATATGCCCTTATATGCCAAAATTCCACCTAAGAACTATTCTGTATATATGTGCATATTTCCCTGGATTCTATAAAGGTCACCCAAATTTGGACACGGATCCCAGATGATTGCAGAAACTAATTAGTCAATTAGGTGCCAACAATGCACATCTGCCCAATGCTCTATTCTATAACAAGGGCTACTAAATTTCATAGCACTCAACTCAAAATTGGTTGTGGCCATAGAAGGGGCATGGACAGGTTAGGGATGTTCTCAGAAATTTGGTGTTATGTTATAGAATACTTGGATTTTCACATCCAACTGCTATCATTTTTCAGCAGATGTAAGTCTTCACACCCAAGGTTGGGGACAGGAATTTGCCCTAAGTGCTATTCTATAAAGGTTGCTTAGCACTAAGTGGCCTTTACAGAATTGGTGCTTAGGGCTAGTTTCTATAAATGGCATTCAAAATAAGGCACTGGAAAAAATTGGTGCTAAGCGCTATTCTGTTAAGGGTGTTCACCCTTTATAGAATAGTACTTAAGAGTGGATCTTGCGCCTATCTTTGGATACTAATCTTACACCTGCTGAATCTGGTATAAATGTTGGCACCCAAGTTCGGCACACATACCCGGCATTCTATAACTACATAAGCAAATTTTTGGAATGCCCCTGACACGTCCATAGCATGCCCCCTTTCGAGATACACGCCAAGGGAGTGAGACATACTCAAGACATGCACAAATATTAATGAGTACCAATTACCATCAATAATTGGTTGTTAGCACCCAATTATTGAAGTCATTGAGCTCATTAAGCTATTAATTTGTGCATGTCTTGAGTATGTGCACACATTTGAACACACAAATCTGGGCGCCATATAAAGAATTCGGGGGTCAGCACAGATCTTAACAGTGCCTAACCTTGGGCTCCATATGAGGAAAAGCTAAAGAGGTTAGGCCTCTTCAGCTTTGAAAATGCTGAGTGAAAATATTTTTTACTCTCAAAAAGCACAAAGACCTGGGAACACTCAATGAAATTACATGGAAATACTTTAAAACAAATAGGAGGGCATATTTTTTCACTCAAATAACAATTAAGCTCTGGAACTCATTGCTGAAGGATGTGATAACAGCGGTTAGCATATCTGAGTTTAAAAAAGTTGAGATATGTTCTGGAGAAAAAATCCATAGTCTGTTTTTGAGATAGACATGGGAAAAGCCACTGTTTGCCCTGGGATTGGTAGCATAGAATGTTGCTACTATTTGGGTTTCTGCCAGGTACTTGTGCCTGAATTGACCAATGTAGGAAGCAGAATACTGGGATAGATGGACCATTTGTCTGGCCCAGTATGGCTATTCTTACGTTCTTATCTCTGTAACATAGGTGCACATAATTATGCTAGTTCTACAGCTTGTGTAAGTGCTCATGCCTAAATGATACACATGCATTTTTAATGTTACAATAGTATTTTATATGGGGAAAATAGGCACCTACTTTTCATTAAAGAATAGGCTCCTACCAGGTGCCCAGTTATTGAATCACCCCCTTTAGAGGGCAATTCTATAAGAATATGAGAGTGTTTATGTGGCATCTTTTCTATAAATGAAAGTAGATGCCTACTTTCCTTTATCGAATACTGGTGTAACAGGCAAAATACATACCTATAATTTCGGTGTAAGCATTTATGGCAGTCATAGTTCTCTTGTAAGTGCTCACTCCTAAATTGCTGAAACTTGCAATTAAACATATGTGTACTCCCATCTTATAGCTACACATTATTGCATTAAGGTTTTTTTTTTTTATAGAATACCAATAGCTAGAATTTTGGCATTTGCACACATATGCAACTATTCTATTCATACATGTTCATTGTTGGCACATAAATGTTATTACCTAATCTAAACAATTAGGAGCCAAGAACACACCTATCTGGAACCTATTCTATAAAAGAATATAGGTACCTATTTTCCATCATAACAGTGAAAATATGTGTACAAAATTTAAGCACTGGGCTACTCCTCAGATATGCTTCCTGCTATGATAAGAACATCCATAATACCTGAAACTGTCATAGATCCTGGTATTCCCTTCCAGGTTTACTTTCAGGGGAAAGGAGGGAGACAGCAACATTTGGGGGATTAAGGAGGTGTCGTGACTTAATCCCTCCAATTTATAGTTGCTCAATCAGTGCATCTTTCTGTAACTTGGATGGTTCTGAAGCAGGTCTAAATAAGGATGCCCTTCTTTTTAGACATGGACGTTTCTTACCCTTCAGTAATTGTTGTTGGATGTCCTGATTTCAGGTCTTCCCTATTCCTGCCCAAAACATGCCCTTGCTATTTTCTATTTCCAATGCAAATGAGACAAGGAGAGTTGGTTTTGATATAACAGGCTCAGAGCCTTCCAAAACGTTGGACAAATCAAAACTGTCCATGGCTCCTTCTCTTCTAGCTCCTAACTGGTCAGAGGCATGCCAGTTATATATAATAAGTTCTCACAAGAGGTGACAAAGAATCTCTGGGAATCTGAGAGCTTACATCAGAATTTTTTTTAACATATCAGTTGGTGTCAATACAGGTGATTTATTAAAGCTGAGACATCTCAGAATTAAACAATCATAGTTTTCTAAGGTTTCCAACTTTTGATTTATTTTATTTATTTTTATTTGTTACATTTTCCCACCTATTTGCAGGCTCAATGTGGCTTACATGGTACCGTAATGGCGTTCGCCAAGTCAGTTGATAACAAATACAAGATTATATTGTGGTCTAATGAGGTAGGTGTGTATCAGACACCTTGAAGGTCAAAGGGAATGAGGATTGTATATTGTCCAGTACGATCATAGGTGTTGCTGGGTGTGGTGATTTATGGTGGATCGAGGGGGTAAGCCTTTTTGAAGAGGTTGGTTTTTAGTGATTGCCTGAAGTTTACATGGTTGTGGATTGTTTTCACAACTTTTGGGAGTCCATTCCATAGTTGTGTGCTTTTGTAGAAGAGGCAGGATGAGTAACCAGTTTGTCCTTAACTAATGAAGTCTGTCTTTCCTTCAAAGTTCTCAATGCAGCTTATAAGGAATTATGACTCCTAGCAGTAATCACATGAGACTATTGCTAGGGTGCCATTTTGCCTGTGGTACTGGCTAGACAGGAACAAAGGAAAATTGCTTCTGCATGGCAACCACTGGACCACTAGGTAGGGGCCCTGAGGCCTTCTCTGAGGCAGAGTTGCCTTGGGGATTGAAAGATGCTGTGTGGGAGGAGGGAGGGAAGTGCTTCAAGGGGTGGCTTGGAGGGATGCCGTGTATTGGGGGGGGGGGCAGATCAGGAGAGAAGTATGATGTATGAGGGGGTGGCTGAATGGAAGGTCATTACAAGGAGCCACATGGACCCATGAACATCGAGCCCAGAAGCATGGGCTCATGCCTTTGTGGCCCAATGCTCCTAGGCACATTGAATAATATTGCTTGCAAAGTGGCTTGCCAGCAGCATTATTCTTTTACTGCAGGATTCAGCAACCTGGGCTATTAGATTGTAAGCTCTTTGAGCAGGGACTGTCTTTCTTCTATGTTTGTGCAGCGCTGCGTATGCCTTGTAGCGCTATAGAAATGCTAAATAGTAGTAGTAGTAGTAGGGTATTGGGATCCCACAGGTTACTGAATCAGGTGGGAATAAAGGTATAGTAAAAGACAACTTTTTAAAGCACATTGATGAATTCCCTCCTAAATTTCTTCTCTCCTCTAAGCTATTACTGCTTTATTATTACAACCGTTATTGGCCAACAAAGCCAAAGATCAGGCAACCACATATAAATACAAGGAAATATGTATACACAAGGAAAGAGTATTTTTATTCAATAGAATATCTGAGCAAGGTTTTATTATTCTCCTTTCCTGTCCTTGTCACTAGTTTTCCTTCATTAAACACTTATAATCTTGTTAGGAGTCTTATTCTCCATTTCTAATAGATGAATAATTGGTGATTATATTCTTGCATGTAATAAAATGCTTACTCAAGCTGACCTGAAGTGCCATCTTTGTAATATAGTTGGCTTGCTGTGGTTAAAAGGAACGAAATAATAAATTTTAACCAAGGGACTAGATGCATAATATGTGCTGCTTCTTTGTAATTGACTGTGGAACTAACAATTAGCATGCTAAGGTTCTTGTCTTGCTTTTTTGCATCCATTAATTATTCAATATTACTTCTATATGAATGATTGTGTGCTGATTAGCAAAACTATACAACTGTTTTGAAAGACAAAGAGCATGTGTAAATTTCGAAGCCAGCATATGATAATTTTTTTTAAATGGCCTGGCAACATTAGTGCATAGTCGTTAAAATAAAAAATAGAAAATTGGCCATTTTACAGCTGTGACAAAAAAGGCTTTAGCCCATGGGAAAGACTCATGTAAGGGCCAACAAAAGCTACTTTTTACAACATCTTAGTATAAGAACCACTAAGCTTCCAGGTTTCAAGCTTCCAAATGTATTTAAAATTTGATATACCACCCATTAGAGACCATTCTGAGCAGTTCACAATCAGTATATCAAGTTATTTTAACATTAAAAAATAAATGGAAGTGGAAAAGTAGCTTAATGATTAGTATAGTAGTCAGAGAACCAGGGAAATTGAGTTCAAATCCCACTGTAGATGGTTTTAACTCAGCACAATTCACATAACCCTCTATTGCCCCAGATACAAAATTAAGCATCTTTGATTGTAACCACAGAAAGATGGTATATCAAATCTTATTCCCATCCCTTCCTTCTGTAGAAGATAGCGTAAGTAAGATAAGAACATAAGTATTGCCATACTGGGACAGACAGAGGGTCCATCAAGCCCAGCATCCTGTTTCCAATAGTGGCCAGTACCTGTCAAGATCCCAAAACAGTACAATACATTTTATGCTGCTTATCCTAGAAAAAAGCAGTGGATTTTCCCCAGTCCATTTTAATAATGGCGTATGGACTTTTCTTTTAGGAAGCTAGCCAAACCTTTTTTAAACCCTGCTAAGCTAAATGTTTTTACTACATTCTCAGGTAAAGAATTTCCCCTAGTCCTAGTATTTTTGGAAAGAGTAAACAAGCGATTCAAGTCTACCCTTTTCATTATTTTATAGACCGCTATCATATCTCTCCTCAGCTGTCTTTTCTCCAGTCATCCCATCCCCTTTATTATTTTCATCGCCCTTCTCTGTACCTTTTCTAATTCCACTATATCTTTTTAGAGATGCGGTGACCAGAACTGCACACAATATTCAAGGTGCGGTCGCACCATGGAGTGATACAAAGGCATTATAATATCCTCATTTTTGTTTTCCATTCCTTTTCTAATGATGCCTAACATTCTATCTGCTTTCTTAGCTGCCACCGCACATTGAGCAGAGGGTTTCAACGTATCATCAGCGAAGAGACCTACATCCCTTTCCTAGTTGGTGACTCCTAAAGGAACCTTGCATTACGTAGCAATAGTTTGGGTTCCTGTTTCCTACATGCATCATATTTCATTTGCTCACATGAAATGTCATCTGCCATTTGAATGCCCAATCTCCCAGTCTCATAAGGTCCTTTTTTAATTTGTCAGAATCCTCTTGCGATTTAACAACTTTGAATAACTTTGTGACATCAGTAAATTTAATTACCTCAATGGTTACTCCCATCTCTAGATCATTTATAAATATGTTAACAAGCAGCAGTCCCAGCACAAACCCCTGGGGAATCCCACTATCTACTCTTCTCCATTGAGAATACTGACCATTTAACCCTACTCTCTGTTCTTTTAACCAGTTTTTAATCCACATTAGAATACTACCTCCTATCCCATAACTCTCCAATTTCCTCTTGCGTATTTCATGAGGTACCATGTCAAACTCCTTTTGAAAATCTAGAAACACAATATTGATGGTCTCACATCTGAAACCTTTTTTAAAAATCGGTGTTATATTGGTCACCCTCTTATCTACTGGTACCATGCTTGATTTTAAAGATAAATTGCATATTACTAACAATAGTTCTGCAAATTCATTTTCCAATTCTATTAGTACTCTGGAATAAATACCATCCAGTCCAGGCAATTTGCTACTCTACAATTTGTCAAATTGCTCCATTACATCCTCCAGGTTTATAGTGATTTCATTCAGTTTCTCTGACTCAACAGCTTTGAATACCATTTCTGGCACCAGTATCTCTCCCAAATCTTCCTTGATGAAGACTGAAACAAGGAATTCATTTAACCTCTCTGCTATGGCTTTGTCTTCCCTGAGTGCCCCTTTTACCCCTCGGTCATCTAGCAGTCCAACTGATTCTTTTGCCAGCTTCTTGCTTTTAATATACCTAAAACCAATTAATTATGTTTTTTTTTGCCTCCAACACAACCTTGTTTTCAAAATCCCTCTTTGCCTTCCTTATCAGAGCTTTGCATTTGACTTGCCATTCCTTATGCTGTTTCTTATTATTTTCAATCAGATCCTTCTTCCATTTTCTGAAGGATTTTGTTTTAGCTCTAATAGCTTCCTTCACCTCACTTTTTAACCATGCCAGCTGTTGTTTGGTCTTTCCTCCTTAATACACAGAATATATTTGGCCTGGGTTTCCAAGACAGTATTTTTGAACAGCATCCACACTCAAATTTTTGACCTTTGTAGCTGCTCCTCTAAGTTTTTTTTCACCGTTCATCTCATTTTATCATAGTCTCCTTTTTGAAAGTTAAATGCTAATGTATTGGATTTCCTGTGTGTACTTACTCCAAAGTCAATATCAAATTTGATAATATTATGATCACTGTTATCAAGCGGCCCCATTGCCTCCTGCATCAGATCATGCGCTTCACTAAGGACTAAGTCTAGAATTTTTCCTCCTTTGGTTGGCTCCTGTACCAGCTGCTCCATAAAGCAGTCCTTGATTTCATGAAGGAATTTGACCTCCCTAGAATACCATGATGTTACATTTACCCAGTCAATATCGGGATAATTGAAATCACCCATTTATTATTGTGTTCCCCAATTTGTTAGCCTCCCAAATTTCTGATAACATTTCTACCTCTGTCTGTTCATCCTGGCCAGGTGTACGGTAGTACACTCATATCATTATCCTTTTCCCTTTTACACATGGAATTTCAGTCCATAGGGATTCCAAGATGTGTTTTGTTCCCTGCAGAATTTTCAATCTATTTGATTCAAGGTCCTTCTTAACATACAATGCTACCCCTCCACCTATTTGGTCCTCCCTATCACTACGATAGAATTTGTACCACTTTGTACCATGGTGAAACATGGCGAAATCACAAAAGCACTAATTGTTGGAAAGCGAAACTAAGCACCTCAAGCAAAGCATTTTGCATTGTCAAAGTTAAAGCAGGTTCAGACAAAGAGCAGACTTAATGTTGTAATTGTAGATATGCAAAGGTCAAATGCTGCACATAATGCATCCATGGAGGAAAAGTTCCATTATCTGTTAAGGTGTGGTAAAAGTAAGTAACTCCCTTAGCAGTGGCGTTCCTAGGGGGACTGACACCCGGGGTGGATCGCCGATGTGCCCTGCTCCCCGGGTGCAGTGGCCCCCCCCCAGATGCAGCGCCCCCCCCCGGTGAAAGGACACCCCCCCCGCGAAAGAACCCCCCGCCCTGGTGCACACCGCTGGGGGGTGCCGCACGCGCCTGTCCGTCGTTCGTTCCATGCTCCCTCTGCCCCGGAACAGGAACCTGTTCCGGGGCAGAGGAAGCATGGAACGAACGACAGACAGGCGCGTGCGGCACCCCCCAGCGGCGTGTACCCGGGGTGGACCGTTCCCATCGCCCCCCCCCCAGGAACGCCACTGTCCCTTACATATCCTTTGTTGAAAAGTAGGAGCCATGAGTCCTGTTTAAAAGTCTCCATTACCTTGAATAGGCAGAGGTTTTGAGGTAGTTGTGGGCAGCGTGGGCAGAATTTAGTGATAAGGGAGAGCTTTACTGAGAATTTGTAGTAGTTTTTGAGGGAAAGGAAAGGGACTCCACTCTTTAACATTCTTTCTCCTTGGATGGCTGCACAAAGGCACCAGCTATATCTAAATATATATCAAGGAGGAGGTGGGGGGGGGGACATAGATAGCCTGGGGGTCTTCAGTCAGATGAGCACCCACAAATCCAGGGGACACTCCAGAGGGAGTGTTACAATAAGATACCCTGCTAATTTTAGCCAAGTATCTTTAGGAAAAACAAAACCTTCTGGTGAGGTTTTCAGATGATAATTATTCTAAACAAAGCCAAATGTTCCCAACTAAACTTAAGACTGTTATATGTGTGACTGGGATTTTCTGCCTCAACAAAACAAGGTAGAGGTCGATTTTAAAATCATCTGTATTCTGACAAAACGCATGGCTTTACACTAATTTTCAAAAAGGTGCTATACACGCACTTTCACTTTGAAACTTGCTATGTAGACATCTGCTCCTGTTTTTTGCATATATACTTTTTCTATGTGAAGTAGTGTTCATACAGATGAAAATACAATCTATGACCGTACTTACATGGTCCCAGGAATGCTTCTTCTAAATACTGCTAAAAAGTACAGTGCATTCTTTCAGCCTTAATGAGGTTGAGTGATTTTCATACAGCCACTTCATGCATGCAAATCTCTATTTACAAGTGTAAATGAGTTTGAAAAATGCCTCCTTTATGTTGAAAATCAGCATAACAAGCAAAACTGTAAGCCTGCACCAGGAGTGCTCCTTCAACCACACCTTTTTTGACTGGTTAAATTGAATACCTTGTGAATACAAGAGCTTAAGAGGCAGATGCATCAAGCAAACGTTAAAAAATCTAAATCGTTAAAGTCTCTAACGATTTTTAAAAAACGAAGAATGTACCAAAACAACAAGTCACACATGCTCGGATTGGTATTGAAAAGTACAATGTATCAAAGAATCACAATACACGTCGGTAATCGGCCCCTAAAGCATGCGCAGAGCAGCCAATCGTTATGTTAGCTGCTCTGCGCATGCCACAAACAGCCAAAACACAAGCACATGGCTCCCAAATCAAAACAAAAATAAAAAAAGGGTGGGGGGCAAAGGCGCTCGTCCTTGCCCCCCCCCCCGCCCGAGGTCGCCGTTTCCCCCCCCCCCCCCGCACGAAAAAAACTACGTCACAGGAGGGCGGGCCCAGGAAGAAAGAAGGGACGTCTGAGGAGGCCTTCTGACTCGCCAATCAGCTGTTCTTGCCCGTGCAGCAGAGGTGAGAGGCGCTGCACGGGCCGGTAAGGCAAAGGGGGGGTCGTTGGAGGGGGGGAGCGGCAGCCACGACCAAAGGGGGGGCGGCGGGGGCGGGGCACGGGACCGGAGCATGGTGGGAGGCGGAGCTAGTGTGGGAGAAGACACAGGAAGGGAGGAGGGCCGGACCGGGGCTGGAGCTGCTAAAATTTGAGTTTTTTCGTGCGGGGGGGGGGGGGAACGGCGACCTCGAGCGGGGGGGGGGGCAAGGACGGCCTTACAGGACGCTGCTCACGAGCGCCTTTGCCCCCTCCCGATTTTTTTTTTCTTTTGGTGCTGAGGGAGAGGGGAGCAGCAGCGACCTGGGGCGTCAATAAAGGACGCCCCTGACACGCGTTTTCGCCCCCCTAGTTATTTTTTTAAATACATTTCACTTTTAAACTTGTAGCTGACAGCCCTAACGAGAGGTACAGACCTCTCGTTAGATTTCCTGCCTTTTTCTTGCATAAAGGCAATCGGAAAGGGTTAGTGCATCCCACATGCATAGCTCCCTTACCATGGGTGCTGAGCACCCAACCCCCCCTCCCCCAAAACCCACTACCCACAAATGTACAACATTACCATAGCTCTTAGGGGTGAAGGGGCACCTACATGTGGATACAGTGGGTTTTGCAGACCTCCCATTTACCAGCACAAGTGTTACAGGTAGGGGGGATGGGCCTGGGTCCACCTGGCTGAAGTGCACTGCGGTACCCACTAAAAGTGCTCCAGGGACCTGCATACACGCCTCTAGGACTTGATGCTGCTATATAACATTGGCACACCAGTTGACACCTGAAGACTAATCTCTCCGAAAACATCCTTTATTGGAATAAGCACGCTTACTCACAGTTAACTGCAGATCAGAGGTTGTGCCCCACCACTGGCAACGAGTCTCCCTGATACTGAGATGAGCAGTAGGTCCGAGCTGGCAGAATGGTGTACAATGCCCTCTTTCAGCCACATTCAAGGTAAGAACTAAGTTCTGTAACGTGGCTAACACGTGAAAGGGATCTAAAACTGGCTTACAAAAATGGCCACTACCTTATGGATTACCGGAAACAAAACAGGGCACACTCTGACCCAGTAAGCAGGAGGAAAAGCACCATGGGAGTAGAGCCTACCAACTACCAACATCGTGAGCATTTGCCACAAGCTAGTGGAATCACAGAGCCCAATACCCTACACCCACCACAATGCATTGCTGATGTGACTCTGCAGTGCGCATAACAGAAAAGGTGTCACACTCACCCGAGAGCCACATCAGAACCAGGGAAAGGCTGTCACAGGATAGAACACATTCTGCTGTCATGGAGGTGGGTACAGCATTTGAGGCTGGCATAGAGGCTGGAAAAAAAGTTTTTAAAGTGTTTTTTTTTTTGGTGGGAGGGGGTTAGTGACCACTGGGGGAGTCCGGGGAGATCATCCCCGATTCCCTCCAGTGGTCATCTAGTCAGTTGGGGCACTTTTTTGGGACTTGTTCGTGAAAAAAAAGGGTCCACAAAAAGTTGCGGTAAAAACGCCTTTTTTTTCGATTATCAGCTAAAGACGCCCATCTCTCCTCAGCCGATAACCACGCCCCAGTTCCGCCTTCACCACGCCTCTGACACGCCCCATCAACTTTACCCTTTTCCGCGACGGATTGCAGTTGGAAATGCCCAAAATCGGCTTTCGATTATACCGGTTTGGGCGCCCACGGGAGAAAGACGTCCATATCCCGATTTGGGTCACAATATAGGCTTTTTTCTCTTTCGATTATAAGCAGGATAGCGTGCTAGTTGTTGAACAGAGGAGTCATGATGACTGACTTTAATAGCAGTACCATAAGACTACCACTAGGAGGTCAGGCCCCATTTTGGAGGAGCTGCTGACACAGGCAGAAGTGGAAAGGGATTGTTTCTACCAGTGAGTATATATCTGGATTTGCAGCCCCTTCTAGATCCCAGGGAGGGTTGGAAGGGTGGGAGAGGTTAGGGCATGGTAGGTGGAGTTTGAGTGGTGGGGGCAGGGCTTTAATGGAGGTGAACAGGTATTTCGTGTGGGTTGCCTACATTGATTTAGGGGATTCGGATACCTTACTTAGGGATATGGGATGGGGCTAAGATGATTCATTTGAGGGGGTCTGAATTTTTGATGGGAAGATACTCGTGCTTGTGTTAGGGGTCAGGATGGGAGGAGAGATGCTGACTTGCGGGAAGGGATTAAGGAGGACCAGTGGTGTGCTGCTCTGCCACGATACTTGACAGCCATGCTACTGGACTGCTGGTAGTATAGCTGCACTTACTGCCTCCTCTTGTGCACTAGCTTTCACAGCCAGCCATGTCTCCTTCCATCCATTTCATGCCTAGATCCCACTGTCTCCCATGTTAAGCAGCTAACACAGGGATTTTACTGCAGTTGCTGCCTTTTGAACACAGAACACAGTAATGCGGGTCTGTGCTATTATCTACCACATGCTAAACACTTCTTTAACTGCTTAACACAGGTTAGTAAAAGGGTGCCTAGTGGCCAAATTCTGTATACATACAATTACTACAGTCCTGCCACAACTTCATATATGTTTTTAATACCAACAAGATATGTGAACCTTCTGTGATCAATTATTTTATACTATACTGTATGGAACCTCAGAACTATGTAGGGGCGCCAAAATCAAAATAGCCAAAGAAAACACTAAGACCTGCTTATAATCGAATGAGAAAAACGCCCAAGTTCCGACCTAAATCGGGAGATGGACGTTTATCTCACAAAAACGAATAAAGCGGTATAATCGAAAGCCGATTTTTGGACGTTTTCAACTGCAATCCGTCGCGGATGCGGACAAAGTTGATGGGGGCGTGTCAGAGGTGTGGCGAAGGCGGAACTGGGGCGTGGTTATCTGCTGAACAGAGATGGGCGCATTTCACCGATAATGGGAAAAAAGTATGCGTTTTTAGCGAGAATTTAGGACACTTTTCCTGGACCCTGTTTTTTCACGAATAAGGCCCCAAAAAGTGCCCTAAATGACCAGATGACCACTGGAGGGAATCGGGGATGACCTCCCCTGACTCCCCCAGTGGTCACTAACCCCCTCCCACCACAAAAAATGAAGTTTCTCAACTTTTTATTTTCACCCTCAAATGTCATACCCAGTTCCCTGACAGCAGTATGCAGGTCACTGGAGGAGTTGTTAGGGGGTGCAGTGGACTTCAGGCAGGTGGACCCAGGCCCATCCCCCCTACCTGTTACAATTGTGCTGCTTAATGCTTATTAGTCGTCCAACCCCCCCAAACCCACTGTACCCACATGTAGGTGCCCCCCTTCACCTCTTAGGGCTATAGTAATGGTGTAGACTTGTGGGCAGTGGGTTTTGAGGGGGATTTGGGGGGCTCAACACACAAGGGAAGGGTGCTATGCACCTGGGAGCTCTTTTACCTTTTTGTTTGTTTTTGTAAAAGTGCCCCCTAGGGTGCCCGGTTGGTGTCCTGGCATGTGAGGGGGACCAGTGCACTACGAATCCTGGCCCCTCCCACGAACAAATGCCTTGGATTTATTCGTTTTTGAGCTGGGCGCTTTCATTTTCCATTATCGCTGAAAAACAAAAACGCCCAGCTCACACATTGTTGAATAAAACATGGGCATCTATTTTTTCCCAAAATACGGTTCGGTCCGCCCCTTCACAGACCCGTTCTTGGAGATAAACGCCCATGGAGATAGGCGTTTTCGTTCAATTATGCCCCTCTAAGAGCCTTAAAAATCATGACAAAGTTCCTTTAATCACATATCTTGGACAATAATCTTCCAAAGATGACCCAACACGCAGGGCCGTGCCTAGGGTTTCCAGCGCCCCCCTGCAGTTGGCCCCGCCCCGCCCCCCGAAAACGATCGCTACACTACCCGCCCTCTTCTCCCCAGATCCTTTTCCTTTTTTTTTGTTTAAATTTACCTCTGTCCAGCGGCAGCGTAGCATTAGTGAGAAGGAGGCGGCGCTCCCCCGCCCCAACGTGTCAGTCTTCCCTTCGCTCAGTGGCTCGCCTTCTTCTGACGTCATTTCTGATGTCAGAAGAAGGCGGAACTGAGCGAAGGGAAGACTGACACGTCGGGGCGGGGGAGCGCCGCCTCCTCACAAACGCTACGCTGCGGCCGGACAGAGGTAAATTTAAACAAAAAAAAAAGGAAAAGGATCTGGGGAGAAGAGGGCGAAGTAAGCATGGTGCGGCGGGGGGCCCCCCTGAGGATGGCGCCCTCCTGCCATGCTTACCTTGCTTACCGTGTTGGCACGACCCTGCCAACACGGGCCGTGTTTCGGCACACAGTGCCTGTGTCAGGGGTCTACATCAAACACAAACAATAATACAATTAAAACCAAACAAATAAAATGCTTTCTTTGGCTATTTGGATTTTGTTCTGTACTTTGAACCCTCTCTGTGCTGTGCTGGGGTGTAAAAATCACCCATTCCAATCAAAGGTTCCACCAGCTACCATATATACCCTATAGATTGTACACTTAACAAAGAAAAGAAAAGGAATTCCTTCCATACAGGTAACATCATCCAATATGGTCTTGGTATTTCGTCTAACAGCTGTTTCAGGGCGTTATTCAAAATAATTTGAACTTCCTGTAACAGCATCATTTTCTCTCAACTGCTCCTTAAATACAAAGGAAACACATAGCAGTCATCCTGTTCAGTTTCTGCATTCATTCTCAATCTCTTCCATGCCAGTCCATGTTGACTTGTACAATCACAGTCCACCACAGGTCTTGAAAACTATGTCCAAAGTAAGGGCTGACATACTAGGTAAACCTTCAACTGCTGGATATAATATAAATATAGAATGTCCAGTCAATATTCAGTCAATGATGGTCAGCAGTTTTTTAAACCCAGACTGCTCCATGCAAAATTATATCTCAATATTCAGTATTGGGCCATGTCCGGGCAATGGTGTTGAATATTTGGGGCCGTGCTGGCATGTGCTGGCTGCTGGATCTTATGTGGGTCCCAGTCAATATTCAGCAAGAACCACATAAGATGTTTATGTAGGCCCTGGCTGAATATTGTCTGAGACCCACATAAGGAGAAACAGGTGTCCTGACCCTCACTGAGTCCCCCTTTCCCTCCAATCCCAATATTTCTCACTCTCCTCAAAGACAAGAAGAACACCAACAGACTCCCTCCCACCCCCAGTAGGCCCCCATCCTATATTTGTTATCCTTGGTGATCTAGTAGGTTCTAAGGGCAAAAGCAATGCACACTCTCTCTTGCCCATCTCTTTCTGGCCTCAAAATAGCCACTGCAAATTCTAGCAGCATTTTGAAGCTGGTGCCATTATAGGCATGGGCGAAATGTGAATGGCCATTGTTCTTGCTCTTAGGACCTGCTAGACCATCTGGGCTATCACGCACTCCTCAAATGATTGCAGTAATGAAGAATAATAATGCCCGACTCACATTCTGGTATTTGGCCTTAAAGGCTTATAACTGTCACAGCAGAGAGCAGGAAGATTGCATAATGCGGATGTACTGTACCATATTGCGAACTATCCATAAGTTCTAGGGGATTATGCAGAGAGTCACAATATCTTAAGAAAGGGGTATATGTAATGATCAAGGGGTTGGATTCCATGATTCCAAGTATTTCCCAAAAGTAATTGGCCCTATTGCTTCCAGAACATACACAGAACTCATAGAAAGAAGGAAAGTTCAGCCTGGCCTCAGGAAGGGAGTGGATTAAAGCCTGCAATACCTACCTGGAAGGGAAGGTGTCAGTCCTCAGGGAGGGGGCGGGTTTAGATGAAGCTCAGTTCCCCTGGCTAACCAAACAATATACTTTAGAGCCAAAGGGAGTCTGTTGGGAGGAGGGGTGAGCCCCTAGTACAAGCAAGGAGGATCAGCCTGAGCAGATGGAATTCATTGAGGAAGGAGAGCAGCTTCCAGAGGAGGAGGAGGAGGAGAAGATGAACATCTCTACAGAGTAAACAAGACCTTTAGGTTAGCAGTTGAGACTCATAGGTATTATTGCTGAGAAATACACAACCCTGCAAATGGTATCAGGTCAGCAGAATGCCTGATAAGTGAGAGGTGGGCCCGAGGACTCAGCTTTTTAAGATGTGTCCTGAAAAAATTACAAAGAGAGTGCATGAACTGCTAAGAGCTTCAATTAAAAGTTGCAGCTGAAGGGAATTTCAAACCCTACTTGTTTTCTATTGCATGAGCTTTGGGGCTGGACCATTGTTGTGAAAGACTTCCAGAATGTGGATTTGCTTATGTGAACTCTTATTTTTGCATTGGGGTTTCTGCTCTGAGCCTCATTACAGCATACTAAGAAACATGAGAGTTCTTTTTTTTTCTAAGTGGAAGCTGCTGAGCTGCACCTGACTTGGTGGGGAAGGGGAAAGTGAAGAAGGCCCAGAGACATGTTCATGATGACACTGCAAATGCTTTGTACATAAAAATAGGATTAATGAATTTGACTTTAGCTCTTTAGGAGTGATAGCCCTTTATGTGTTTGGACTTTGATACTTTTGAATGCTTTAGCTGGAGAACCGAGAATACTGGACTGGATTAGGAGCCAGATTTTTTTTTCTCTTTTTTCATATTGGAGTTGGAGATCAGCTAGATAAGTGACCTGGACTATGCCACGCTTATATCTATCTATCTATCTATCTATCTATCTATCTATCTATCTAGATATGACACCACATACTCTTTCTATCCTGACCTTCCCTGCAGTCATCATTGCCATAATTATCCTGGCTAATGAAAAAGGTAAATGAACAAAATTGGGGGGGGGGAGGGGGGCTGGAACTCAAGTTTTAATAATGTAAAGTACTTCAAAGAAGATTTTGTTGAATCAGCAGAAGCCTGTGATACCTTGAGAGTTCCTAAAGTTACTTGGATCAAATGCCATTTCAGGAATTTGCTGAATGCTTTCCAATATGTTTTTGCTATTTTTTCTATTTTTGCCAGTGAAACAGACTTTGCAAATGCTTACATAGGGCCCTTTTTATCAGGACGCGCTAGCAATTCCTGGTGCGGCAATGTCAACAAAGCCCACTCACTCTGAATGGACTCTGTTGACATTGCTACGTGGGTATCACCAGTGTGGCTCAACAAAAGATGTCTATAATGATTTCTAAACATTTATAATCTGCTTTAGCAAAGAAATTGATCAAAGTATAAAAAACAGACATAATAAATATATACAAAATAAAAAGTGACAACACAAAACATAAATAATTCAGAACATTTATTTTCTAGTACAGTATAGCATTTTCAAGGGTCTATAGCGATTTTAATTGTTTGGGCTAACTCAAGGATCCACACTGGGTATATAAGTGTGTGTGTTTTTATATATATCTAAACCAAATTAAAATCTAAAAACTTGAATTACTGAGTATTTCTTGTACATATTAGACTTAAGCATCAATTAAATCCATCTATTACAGAAAAGAGAGTGCAGTACAGTCTTGATTATCCAATGTAAATGGGACCGACCTGTTGTCGGATAAGTGAAAAGTTGGATAAGTATATAAGTACATAAGTATTGCCATACTGGGAAAGACCAAAGGTCCATCAAGCCCAGCATCCTGTTTCCAACAGTGGCCAATCCAGGTCACAAATACCTGGCAAGATAATACAGAAAACAATGGTAACCCCTTAAAAATGCATGGAAATATACTTTATGCATAAAGAACAGGCATACTGTATCTTGAATTTAAAAATATTGTTTATTAACACTAATCAGCAATGGAAAAAAGTGAAAAATACTGTACAAGAATTGTATAGCAGACAATGAGAACAGAAATACAGAACTGAGCAAAGGAAACCATATTTAGCTACTGCATGTTCAGCCTCACTTGAGTTGTCTTCTATAGCCAATGTGAACAAAAATACAGAACCGAGCAGAGGCCCATTTCTCAAGATCACTGCTTTATCTTCTCCAGTCAACAGTGCTTTTTTTGTAGAAAAAAAGGTGCCAGTACTCATTATGAGCTGGGTCACCACATATGGCTCCACCACTATGATAGCCACACCCACATTAGCCACACCCCTTGTATCAGCCATGGCGCATATAAACAGACATCATTGAAAGTATTATACTAGTATAGGAGAAAAAAATAACGTGATTTTTTGCATTATAAATAATTTCTGTAAGCTGTTACAGCTCCAGTATACCCAGTGCAAAATAAGACTGCAGATGTAATTTCTCAAATTGGACATATTCCAAACACTAAAATGAAAATAAAATGATTTTTTCTACCTTTGTTGTCTGGTGACTTTGTTTTTCTGATCATATCGGTCCCAGTCTCTGATTCTGCTACTTTCTATCTGTTCCCTTAACTCCATTTCCAGGGATTCCTTTCCATTTATTTCTTTACTTTCCTCCTTTCTTCTTCATTTCTTGTTCTACATCCATAGGTAGAAGCTGGGTAATCCGCAGACTTGACTGGAGGAGGTACAGAGTGGATCCAGTTTTTGCCTATTTTATCCATCCATGTGCAGTTTTTCCTCCTCTTTTCCCTTTCCCTCATCTCCGTCAGTATGCATCTCCTTCCTATTCTCCCCTCTCCACCATCCATGTGCATCTCCTTCCTCTGTCTTCCCGCTCCTCCATCCAAATAAAGCATTTCTCCTCTCTCCCTAACCCTCCATCTGTGTGTATCTCCTTCCCCTGTATTTCCTTCCCTCCAACATTTCTCTTCCCTGCCCTCCACTCCATCCATGTCCAGCATTTCTCCTGCCCTCCCCTCCATCAATCCATGTCCAGCAACTCTTCTCTCTCCCCTGCCATCCCCTCCCATCCATTTCCAGGTAAACTTCTACAAAACAGATGAAGATGTGATTCCGTGTGCTCCAATGACAGGAGAGTTTAATTCCACTTCAATTTAATTTTAATATATTCCATCGTCTTTATAAATACCAGGCTTCCCAAGGCAAATTACAACCAGTTAAGATGAACCCATCAGGAAACAGAATATTCTCACTGACATCTGGCCATCTGAATTGTTTAGAAGCAGAGTGAAGAAAAATGAGAACAAACTACAGAATTTATAATTGCTGTTTCTACTAGCTACAATATTTTTTGAAGTTGTTTTAGTCATATTCAATTATGTTTTTTCTCCTCCACCTCATAAGGCACTGCCTATCCAACAAAAACAATGTTAGACTTGCCACAGATGGACCGACAATAAAGAACGACAACGTGGATGCAGCAGCTCACAGGTTTGCTTGCTGTGTTTTGAGTGAACGGCGACGGCTGAGAGGGGGAGTGGAAACAGAGATTAATCAAATGTCTTCCTTACTTACAGTGGACTAGTGTGTTTTCTCCCATCTCCTAGCCCTGATAGGGAGGGGGGAAACATTACAGCCTCCTAGGCTGTAAAAAAATAAGAGAGAAAACGTAGACTCAGTTAGGTGCAATCAGCCATATCTTTATTTATATCTCACAAAGCCAATATACAAAATAATTGTTTTCTCTCTGGAGCAGGTTGTCAGTCAGGTGCGCACCCTGAAAGACAAGGACTGCTCAGCTAACATTTCCTGGACATCACATAAATACTGTTACAAGTTCTGCCTTCCCAAAAAATCATGTGACTTTTCCCAAACTAACTTATGATCATATATGGATATTCCTGTAATATTCTGTTATTCTTTATATGTATACATATATGGTTATTTCCTACATTATATCATCCTCTCCTCTTATGTGCACATGCACACCTGTGACCACTAACTTAGTTCTTATCAGTATGGCTGTGCTCATAGCAAAATGACCATGAAACCAGCTAGTACATATCATGAAACACCTGGTGTCTCTTCCACTCCAAGCACATATTTCCATAACAACATCCTGAGCTCACATGGTCCTCAGTCTCAAGGTTACATCCAATTATATCTGCCATATATGGACTGCAGGGCCCCCAGCTCCTTCCTTGTGTCACCTGGACATGTAACATGCATATCCCATATCCTAAGAAAGCATTGTACAACTGCAGGAACACAAGGTTTGGAAAACTTGGGAGCCTGCTGGCCCATCATACTGATAGCCTGCTAAGCCTTAGGATCCAGAGCCAGCTGAGCCCTGAGATCCAGCTGGATCTTTGTACCATATAACATGGCAGTATAGGAAGGATTATACACTAGATAGGCTCACTTCCACTCCACTCTCTATTTACCGAAGTCGCAGCAGCAAACCGGCGGCCAGCGGCAGTAAAGGCAGCAAGCAGGCAGGCTCGCCTCCGTCCTTCGCTTCCCTGCCCTCTCAGTGTCCCACCCTCGCGGAAAGAAAATGACATCAGAGGAAGGCGGGACGCTGAGAGGGCAAGGAAGCGAAGGACGGAGGCAAGCCTGCCTGCTTGCTGCCTTTACTGCCGCCGTCCGCTGGTTCGCCACTGCAACTTCAGTAAATAGAGAGTGGAGTGGAAGTGAGCCTATCTAGTCCACTGTAACTAAGGAAGACATTTGATTAATCTCTGTTTCCACTCCCCCACTTAGCCCTCGCCGTTCACTCAAAACACAGCAAACAAACCTATGAGCTGCTGCATCCACGTTGTCGTTCTTTATTGGTCCATCTGTAACAAGTAGGGGAGCTGCCGGCCCTCAGAAAAAAAGGTACCGGTACGCCATACTGGTGCGTACCAGCACAAAAAAAGTACTGCCAGTCAATAACTGTATGAAGCAGAACGGAAACTGGAAACCCTCCAGATTTAAGAATGTGAGTAAGAATAAAGTGCTGTAAATGTAAATGAACAAACAGGAATATGTGTGTGTACAGTACTGCATAACACTCATTGTGCACAAGAATGTTACCATGACTCTGTTACTGCAAAAGCACGGCCTCAGATCAAAAATGGTTCCCTGGCAGGAAAAGCAATGTCTCAGCACAAAATATCTTTAATGATCACTTTCTTTAGCACTTCCTTTTCCATCATCCAATGCTCACACAAGCATTGTTAGAAGCAGCTTTTCCCCTCTTTTGATTGGCCAAAAATTGCTGCCATACTGTACTGTTGTAAAAGCAAGGTCTCAGCTGAAACATCTTCAACGATTCCCTTGCTGAAAAAAGCAGGGTCCCAGGTCCAAACATTACTGCCATGTTGTACTGTTGTAAAAGCAAGACTTTAGTTTAAAACTTCTTCAATGGTCCCCTCGCTTTTAAAGTGGGGTCCCTGGTCCAAAAATTGCTGTCATGCTGTAAAAGCATGGACTCAGCTTAAAACTTCTTTAACGGAAGAAAAATCACATGCTTCTTAATGGCGATGAGGGGTGCATGAAGGAGTATCAGCTGCAAAGCATGGTTCCCTTGCAGAGAAGCACGTTCTCAGATCAAACATAGCTTCCTCGCAGAGTGTCAAGCTGGAAAAAGGAAGAGAAACCACACGCTTCTTAATGGCAATGCAATGATATCACCCGGTGGTCTGTCTAATATGCCGGATAGTCAGATTAGCAAAAGTTGGATAATCGAGACTGTACTGCATCTTAGTAACTGTCAAAGTAGAATACCCAATAAAAGCAAAGGTTATTGACTCAGTAACAAAATAACAAGTGTTTTGGAGAGTAATGCCTTAGGTTTGCAGTAGCTCTCCACTAGCAGCAATTACAACACTCTCCTCAATTCATTACACATCTAATTTAACATTCTATTGGAGTTTCAAACTCACATAAGCAAATGTATTTCAAACTCAAAGGAATGCATTTCAAAATTCATATCAAGGGAAGTTAATGAGGTCAATAATGTAGCTACATTAAAAGTATCATGCTAGTCACACCATGAAATTATCAAATGATAGCTGAATTGGATGGCCAAATATTCTGCTTACTTAATTGGTACAAAAGTGTAAGTCTGACTCTGTGCAGTAAATCTAATGGATGAGCCATACAATATTGCAATAGTTATATTATGTTAATTCAGCAATAATTGTAATACCAACCATGCTTTTCAAGGGTCATATATTGTATCTGTTTGTAAAGCAAGTTCATTACTAAATGGATTAAGGATTGCATGGAATTCTCATTAAATTTTGCAATTCCTATACAAATTTTGTAGTATAAAAATGCAGTGGACAATCCGCTCTACCAGCACTTCAGAGAAATAGCTTTAAATCTAGTTAAGGGGTCCTTTTACAGCATAGGAACATAAGAATATATCCATACTGGGTCAGACCAATGGTATATCTAGCCTAGTTTCCTACTTCCAACAATGGACAATCCAGGTCACAAGTACCTGGCAGAAACCCAATCAGTAGCAAGATTCCATGCTACCAATCCCAGGGCAAGCAGTGGCTTTCCCTGTGTCTATTGCAAAAACATACTATGAACCATTCTTTCAGGAACTTGTTCAAACCTTTTTTAAACCCAGATACACTGACTGCTGTTACCACATCCTCCAACAGTGAGTTCCAGAGCTTAACTAAACTTTGAGTGAAAAGTTATTTTCTCAAATTTGTCTTAAAAGTATTTCCATGTAATTTTATTGATTGTCCCTTGGTCTTTGTGCTTTTTGAAAGAGTGAAAAATGAGTTCACTTCTACATGTACTACACCGTTCAGGATTTTATAGACCTCAATCATATCTCCCCTCAGCCTTCTCTTTTCTAAGTTGAAGAGGCCTAACCTCTTTAGCCTTTCCTCAGATAGGAGGAGTTCCATTCCCTTTTTTGTTTTGGTCACTCTTCTTTGAACCTTTTCTAATTCGGCTGTGAATGGGCAGTCTAGGTAGGCCATATCATCATTATACCCTGACATTTTCTCTGCTTGCACGAATTAATACCACTTTAAGAAGTAAAATCAGCTCTACCACATTATGAGCTAATGTGTGATAATGAAATGTTCGACTAGCTGCAGAGAAAATACTAGAAAAACCTCCCATAGTAATCACAAGGTTTTGCAGTTGTCATGAGTTAAATATTGTCAATTATCATGTGGCAACTGCAAAACCCACTACTTAGTAAATGAGGCCATAAATAATCTACATAGTAACATAGTAAATGACAGCAGATAATATCCAGACTGCCCAACAGTCACACTCATTATCGATTCATGATTAAACCAACTCTGGTATACAATGACTGCTTGCATTTCTTTAAAAGTGAGCTTGAATGTAATTAGAGTCTTTATTTGTCACGATATATTTTATTCGATCTACATAAGAATTATCAAAGTTAGTACTGTACCTGAACTTTAGAAAGACCACATTAATCCTTTCTTTGGATGGCTATAAGGGGTCATTGTACTAATCCATATTTAAACCTTTGCAATTATTAAAGTGATTTAAGAGTACTGTGCAATCAAGCTAGTTTATGAGAATTAAAAGCATAAATTGCTTTGCAATAATTATAACATAAAGTCATGTTAATGAGGTAATGAGTTGCAAACTGTAGAAAAGACAATGAAAAAATATACAGAAATGGAAAGCAATTCTACAACAGTACGCCTATAGGGTACTCAGAGGGTACCTGATTAGTACATATTCTATAAAGGAAATTTTATTTTATTTATTTATTTCAGAGATTTATATCTTGTTTTAACATCAAAGCAGGTTACAATGAAATATTCACAATATTAAAACATATATTAAAATTACATAACATCACAAATCTCAACTATCAAGATAGAATAGGGAGAACTGCCAAAGAAATAGACTTGCCCTTATGCATAAATGCTTTACAAAATAAAAAGTTTTAACAATTTCTTAAATTATTAGTAGTCAGTGTAAAAACTTAAATAACCAGGAAGATGGTTCCACAAATTCCCCTCAGTTGCTGAAAAAAGTGTAATTCCACGTTTCTGAGAAATGACAAACAGGCACAGATAGTTGCTTCCTTGATATGGAACAAAGCTCTCATTGTTCATACATGAGCAAAGAATCCATAAAATATTGTGGAGTAACACCATAAACACGTTGATCAATCAATGTCAATATTTTGTACTGTTCACAAAATTTCACTGGCAAACCAACGTAAACAGTTCAAGGTAGGAGAAACATGCTCAAATCTCTGTTTCTGCAAGCAAGCAAGCTGCCGAATTCTAACAATCTTTAAGCCAATATTTTAGCTGAATTCAAACCCAATGTTTCCTGTATGGAATCCTAGTTTAACATGGTATATGAACGCATATGCACTTAGGTGAGAGTACTTATGCCACCTTTAGAGTGTAGAGCAGATTTTTTTCTAGTAATGCCAGTACTAGTGATGTGGTAGGAGCAAACCTGTGAGTCATCTAACTGCTGATGTGTCCATCATACAAGAACCAAGATTCGATCTTGCAAAGATGTATTCAACATTGGCACATGGAAATATTTAAAACATGAGTTAAGCTATGTTACAAGTGGTCAAGAATGAGATGAGTTTGGGAGTTAGCAAGGTGACATGGGGTTGGAATTGGGCAGCAGAAGAGAGGGTCCAAAAGTACACAAATTCAATAGGCAAAAAACAAAGCACAAAAGGGCCTCCAAGGTTGGAAGAAAGCACAAACTTTAATGAAAGAGACCAGACATGGGCCGTGTTTCGGTGCTCCAAGTGTCTGCTTCAGGGGTCAAGAAAATGATGTCTTAGATACAAAATGATCATGCGAACCACGTCTGGGTAGACTCGCTATAGCAAACCATCACAAAACCTCTGTGTGTAGCAATAGATTCTGTAAACCGCCAAAGAATCAGCTACTATGCACAGAAGTTTTTGTGATGGTTTGCAATAACAAGTCTACCCAGAACGTGGAGGCCCTTTTGTGCTTTCCTTTTTTGCCCAATGGATTGGAATTGGGCATTTTGAATCAAATATGCTGTACTATAGAGGACATAAGAGTCAAAGAAGAAATGGTGTTGCTTTTATCATACAAAAGTAGATAGTGAAATTCTCATCAGTTGTAATGCAGTCAATATCCAACTCATATCAATTAATTTATGAGGAATATCTTTCAGCTTATCAGTTATACAGATACATGCACCAAAGACAGAGAAGATGGTAAGACTGAACATTTCTAAGTCCCCATTTCCATCCTCTGTACTCACCCTCTCAGCCCTCACTACCCTCCTCTCTGTCCTTCCTTCCCTTGTATCCTTGCCATTGTAGAGATCTGTATCTTATTTCTACCTCTATCTTATTTTCTACTGCCTATCTTTGACTATATTCATTCCATTTCTACTCTCACTCAACCCCTTCAGAGACCTATCTCCTTTCTATCTCATAGCACCCCATCCTTGTCCTGGTCACACATGCAGAACACAGATAACCCTGTTAAAATACAAGATAAGGGACCACAAACTAACTCCTCCCATTTACAAATCCATGAGGTAATGTCGACACAGCCCATTCACCTTGAATGGGCTGTTTCGGCATTACTGTGCGGCAGTCGCTAGACTGGCTTTGTAAAAGGGGAAGATAAAAGTACTAATGTGGACAAAAACTAAACCAAAACCTGAGATGCCAGACTCTGCATGCAGTGCAACACCAGAGAAATAGAAAGAAATGCATTTCCTCCTACACAGTGCAATATAACGCCTGCAATGTAAATTCTCAAAACTGATATCTCAATCACTGAATTGAAAATAATTTTTCCCACTTTTGTTATCTAATGATTTTATTTTTCTAATTATTGCATTCCCAGTCTCTGGTTCTGTTTCCTCTGTCTATGCTCTTAACTCTGTTTCCATGGCCTCCTATCCATTTGCTATTTCTTTTCTCCCCTCCTTTCTTCTTCACTTCCTGCATACACTCATATTTAGCACTGATGTTTCACTTTTAATTTTCTTTCATTTTTCTGCCTCCTTCTCAAATCTACTTTTCCACCTCTTCCCTTCTTTTCCATCCATGTTCAGGAGTTCCCCCTTCCCTTTGCCATCCCTCTATCTGCAGCTTTCCCCCCTCCCTTCCATCCATATGCAGCATTTCTCCCCTCCCTTTCCTTCCGCCTATGTTCAGCATTCCCCCTTCCATCTACCTGCAGCACTTCTCCCTCTCTCCCCTTCCATCCATGGGCAGCAATTCCCCTTCATAGAACAATGCTTGGAGCTAATTTCTTTCAGTGCCCATTTTTGAGCACTATTTATTGAATTCCCCTCCCAGGGCCTGTGTAAAATGAGATCTAACGGCTCCTTTTACAAAGCAGTGATACTGATTAGCGTGCGCTGAATATGAAGAAACCCATTCAGTTCCTATGGACTTCTTCACATTCAGCATATGCTAATCGGTAACCACTATCATATATTAATTGACAAATTAACAGGTAATGCAGTTTAATACATAGGACCCTAAATATGATGCCTGCAACAATTCCGTCTGTTAATTAACTACCTTGATGAATTGTTGCCATATGTCATGGCTCTTTATTTTTAAAGATCGCTGTTATTCTCTACATTTATATTTTTAAAACTAGATTCCCAAGTGAAATTTTACTGCTTCACTTACTGTGCGAATTTATTGATATAGCTGACATATTCTGAAGCACGTCTGCCTTGAATTCCCAGTTCCAAGAGTTCCACCTTACTGACATTGAGAGGAACACAAGTCGGAACTGCATCTTACACTAATGCTCAGGAGCCACACAATGTTGACATAAAGAGACATTTGAAAGTATTCTTATTTGCAAAATTCTTACATTCTTCACTTGTTTTTTTAATGTGCTTTTTAGCATTATTTTTGAAATCCACATTACAACTATGATGTGTCCAAAACTGTTTCTTTTTCAACAAGTAGTACAACAAACTGAATTTGTGCATGAATTATTCAGTTTCTAATACAATAAGGAAAAGGATACTGAAATGTGAACTCCCTTATGGTATTCTGTAGCAAAAGAACCTATCCCTGCATTCTAATGGAACTATTATTAAGCTGAATTAGGTATTTCATTCAGGTTTTAATGTGCTTTAAGCACAACATGGACTAAAAAGAAATCCTTAGTTGTTAGCAGGGAGGCTTCACCTATAGATAGATTGATAGATAATTTTTTTTTTTTTACTGCACACTATCCCCCTGATATTCAGGCGGCAGTGGGCAGTGCTTTTGGATATTGAATGCCGAGCCATTTCTGGTGACCAGCATTTAATATCTGGTTTCATTTTTCACCGCTGCAACTTAAGTGGTTAAGTTGATTTTCGGCACAAATCAGTTAAGTGCTTAGCGGATAAAGATAGGCCTGCTATTTATGCGGCCTATTTTAACTGATAAACATGGCCGGTTTGTTGTTGAATATCCTTTCTAGACATTTTGTGCTCACTGCATTTTTTTCTTTTGGGACCATTCTGAAAAAAAAAAAAATTCCAAGTGAAAAATGCCCAAAAACCAGCTATAGGGATGTCTAGGGGTCATCATTTTTAGTAGACTGGCCACACAGATATCCCAGAAGAACAGTAGGGCAGTCTAGCAGGCACTGTAGTGGACTTAACATAAAAGTTCCCAGGTACATATCTCATCATAACCCCCTTATATTGCATGGTGAGCCCACCAGGAACAGAGAACAACCTAGTGTACCTCACTGTACACCACTACAATAGCTCTCAAGCTTGCAGGTGTCACCTATATGTAGGTACAGTAGATATTTAGTGGTTTCTGGAAGGCACATATGTTTGTTCTGTCCTCTGACAGCCTTTCCCTGATTGTAATGTGGCTCTGGGGTGGGTGTGACACTTTTTCTGTCTTTCTCACTGCAGAGTCACATGAGCATTGCATTGTGGGGGGTGTAGTTATCAGGCAACGTGACTTCACTTATTAGTAACTAGGTCTCATTGCATAAAACAGGACCCATGCTAAAACAGCACACGTTAGAGATAAAGTAACACATCTTAACAGTGGCCCATGTGAATAATTTCATCCCTGAGGGGGAGGTTATAAATATGGACTACCATTAAACTGGGTTATTTTACCACTAACTTGTCCTATTATTGCACAGGTCCCATTTTATGCAATGAGACCTAGTTACGAATTAGGGTTAACAGTAAAATAAACCATTTTAATGACAGCCCACTCCCCCCCCCCCCCCCGCTTGATTTTTTTATGAATATAAAAATATATGCATTCAACCTTTCTGAGCTTAGAATCAAATCATTCTGACTGCGGTATGCTAAATATTGTGCTCAGCAACATAGAAATCCAAACAACTACAAAGCTGTAAATATTTTTTTTGTTATAAAAATAGTACTTGAAATAGTTATTTACATTCTACTTAGAATTCCACTGGTGCTGTCAGGGCACTGAGCTCCACGCAGAAGAGGTCTCTTGATGCTTTAGAAAGAAGCTCAGGCCATATTACCTTAGTGACAGTTCTTATATGTAGAATATTGCTACAAGCAAGGCAAGAAAAAAAAAGAAAAAAAAACAAAGACTTCATGTGAAATGTAACCATCTGTCTATCATCTATCATGCCATCAGGGAATAAACAAGAGAAACAGATCAGTTAATAAGATGAAGTGTCAAGAAGAAACAGGCATCAACAGAAATTAGGCTTGTAGGAGAAAATGAGATAGTATAGCACAACTAGAAGTGGTTCTATTTAGTCTAAGCTTTATTTTCATAATGTTTTTTCTCTCTTTTTTAATTAGTTCTTTATGCTGTTAATTGGCTTCTATAAGAAACACTCCCCCCAATATTTAGCTGCAGTAATCAGTGTTTTTAATGGATAACACTGAGTACAAACTAAACAAAACTAGGGTGACCAGAATAAAGGGGATAGGATTTTGGCATGGCCAAGAAGAAGAGGGAGGTGATAGTGTCTTTGCATAAGTCTCTGGTGGGAACTCATTTGGAGACCATGCCTTCAAAAGAATATAAACAGGATGAATTGGTTCCAACCAGGGGCGTAGCCAGACAGCAGATTTTAGGTGGGCCCAGGCAAGAAGTGGGTGGGCACCAAATGTTCTCTCCCTCACCCCCCACATCAAAAAAATATCCCGCGGGTGGGAAAATGCTTCTCTCCAGTCTCCACCTTGGTAGTCTGCAGCAGGCATGTGCTGAAACTGAGCATGCGAAAGTGCCAGTATTGTGGAGAGCAGCATTTCATTACCATGTGCTACTGTTGGATGGGCCTGGCCCACCTGTGGCTACGCCACTGGTTCCAACTACTAAATGTTGAAAAAAGCTTGACATCATCACCCTAGGCCTGAATAAAGGCAATTCAGCCAGAGGTGGTCAGCATTTTTTTGCCTCCGCCAGCATTACCTGCAGATATTCAATTCTGGGGCACTGAATATCTGGGCATACGTGGCTGGCTAACTCTTAAGATTCAGCACTTAACTGCATACAGTGAACCACATAAAGACAGGATTGCATTTTATGCAGTCCTATATATGCCGTTACCTTATGTGGTTAAGCATTGAATATCAGCACTGTGAGGGAGTGAATGGTATAGTGGCAGTGTCCCTAGGAACACTCCTGACTGAGGTTGCAGTTCAGCTATTTTATGGCAGGTGGCACTAAACCTGCCATGTCAGATGCTGAGTCAGAGGGGGGGCGGAGCTAAGGCAGGGATGTGGTTAAATTCACTGAGCCACAACAGTTCAGAGAGGGTCCCGAAGCAAGAAGCTTCCCAGAGTGAGGCCCCAAGGCAAGAGGTATCCAGGAGAGAGATCTTGAGTGCAAAGATCTCCTGGAGGGAGGCCTCAAGTGAAGGAATCCTCCTTAAAGTATTGGCTGAGCTACAGTACATGTGGGGGAGTCCTAAGGAAGCAAGGAGTAGCCCTAGCTCAGAGGTTTGCATGAGAAGGAATAGAAGACTACAAAGGCAAAAGAGTGCCCCTATTTTCCATGAAGATCCAGGTCCCTGAGTGTCTTAGTTGGAGCCAGGCCTGGACTTATGTTTGAGTAACTGGAATGGAACTGAAGAAGATAGAAATGCTAAGGGATACCAGGGTTGGATAGAGTCTGTGATAGGGGAACCGACTGTACTGCTTTTTCTACCATTAAAGTTTTCCTTTGACTTTGTACTGCAAACTGCCTGTGTCTGTGAAATCCTGTACCCAACTGCCAGTTACACCATCACAAACACTTAGAACTACATTCTATATATGGCACCTTAAAAATCAACGCCAAAATATTTCTGCCTAGGTGTATTCTGTAAACTGTGCCTAGATTTAGGTGCAGTTTATAGACCATGCCTAGTGTCCATGCCTGTGCCGAACTCTAGGCATGTCCATTTATGCTAAGTAAAACGTGGGTGTAAATACCCGCGCCTGTGTTAGGCGTGGAGCAGTATATTCTATAAGCCTGCAAATGAATTTTCAGAATGCCCACGGCCTGCCCATTCCACACCCATAGCCACACCCCTTTTTTGGCAGCACACATTAGAATTTAATGCACCCACTTTACAGAATACACCTAGCAAGTTGTGCACTTAAATTCTAACTAATGCTAATTAGTGCCAATAGTTGCATGTTAAGTGGCAATTCTCTCCTAGCCAAATTCATAACAGGAAATAACAATAGGTAAAAGCATATTTCTCCTCCAATTCGACATGTCTAGTGCATTCAACATGGTAAACCATAATATACTACTAAGATTCCTAGATTACTTCGGGATCGGAGGAAATATACTTAGTTGGATCAAGGGTTTCCTAACCACTAGAGCATATCAAGTGAAATTCAAATTCAAACATATCATCACCATGGAAAGCAGACTGCGGGGTACCTCAAGGATCACCACTATCACCGATCCTTTTCAACCTAATGATGACCCCACTAGCCAAGTCCTTATCTGACCAAGTCCTTAACCCTTTCATCTATGTGGACGATGTCACAATATACATTCCTTACAAACATGATCTGACAGAGATCACCAATGAAATTAAGCTCAGCTTGAACATCATGAACTCATGGGAAAATGCATTTCAACTAAAACTCAATACTGAAAAGACACACTGTCTCATCCTCTCATCATCCCAATACAATGCGAACAACCCACAAATATAAACACCCCAGATTACAACCCTCCTCATCTCAGACAGCCTGAAAATCCTTGGCGTTACAATCGACCACAACCTTACACTAGAGAGCCATGTGAAATCTACAGCAAAGAAAATGTTCCACTCAATGTGGAAACTCAAACGCGTGAGACCATTCTTCTCGAGGGAAACATTTCGCAACCTGATACAATCAATGGTTCTGAGCCATATAGACTACTGCAATGGAATTTATGCGGGATGCAAAGAACAACTCATAAAGAAATTTCAGACTGCTCAAAACACGGCAGCCAGGCTTATATTTTGAAAAACGCGATTCGAAAGCGCCCAAACCCCTCTGAGAAAAATTGCACTGGCTCCCAATCAAAGAACGTATTGCTTTCAAATCTGCACCCTGGTTCATAAAATTATCTACGGCAAGACCCCAGGATACATGACAGACCTCATCGACCTACCAATCAGAAATACAACCGGATCAACACGAACATATCTAAACCTCCACTACCCAAGCTGCGAAGGACTCAAATACAAATCAACTCATGCATCCAGGTTTTCCTACATAAGCACACAACTATGGAATGCATTACCAAAAGCTGTGTTAACAACGTATAACCATCTAAACTTCCGGAAATCACTAAAAACTTACCTGTTCAAAAAGGCATACCCTACCGACCCAACTTAAATGCCTGAACCCTGCAAAACTATGAAACCAAAGCACTTAATGGACATAACGTAACTGCTCCTCTATACGATTCCCTAATATGTCTGTTCCACATGAACCTCATTCTACCACAACATCACTGTGTAACTGTTTATACCGAAATTGGCGAACGCCTTTACGGTACTATATAAGCCACATTGAGCCTGCAAATAGGTGGGAAAATGTGGGTTACAAATGTAACAAATAAATAAATAAATAAATTCTGAGCTAATTGGCTTGTTAAGTAATTAATGCACAAATCCAGAATACAATTAGATTTGCACACCCAATTTCAGTCGCACTATATAGAATCTGAGGGTTAATCTCATAAGTGCTGGCTTCACTCCTAGATGACCCACCAATTAGTCGGTTTTGACTTATTTGCTAACTGAGAATATTCAGTGGCACTAATCGATTTTGTTAGCCTCGGCAAGTGATTTAAATGGCCAGAAAGCCTCTCCTGGCTATTTAAATTGCTTTGAATATTGACCTGAATCGATTCATGGCACATTACAGGTGTGAATTGACTTAACTGTGAGATCATCCTGTCTCTGTTTTTGCTCACCTCACCATAGCTGTCAGCCATTGAACTATGCAGAAATTATCCTTCCCTTCCCACACCCTACCCTGCATTCCCAATACTTTGTTTAGTATCCTTCTCTCTCTGTCCTCCCATACATCTTCCTTATATACAAACATATCCTAGACTTCACTTCTCGCATACCGACAAAGTGGATTCTGGTCCACAAAAGCTCAATGCCACAATAAATCAGTTAGTCTATAAGGTGCCACCTGTGTCTGTCAAGATTTTTTTCATCAAACCTAACACAGCTATTCCTTTTAAAATGTTTAATAACAAGTTCCCAAAAGACTATCAATTTTTCCACATTAGTTGCTGGGTGAACCATTGTTGGTAACATTTGCTGTTACCAAACTGCATTTGGGGATTAATTTATTTGCTACATGGAAAATGCCAATTTCTCTAATGCTGCCAAACAAGTTATGTAGCAGGGGGATTATTGGACTAAATGGTGAAGGGTGCACAATAGTTTGAAACCTTTCAAGCAAAATCGGCTTCCGAGGTCTCATTGTGGGTCTCTTGCAGGTAGGTAATGTTCATGGAATGTTGAACAGCAAGAACTCAGATGAAGCTGTGCATGGCTGCCAATGAGCCCCTCCCCCTAAGTGCCCCCCGTTCAGGTACAAGATTAAAAGAATAGGCCCTGTGACCAGAAAATGTAGATGCTGTGCAATGGCATTGCTCTCAGTTGCTGAAGGCCTGAGAATCCATGAGAAGGCTCTTTCTGAAGTTCTTGTAGGATGTAATTTTTTATTTTTTCTATTATTTAGACTGCAGTCTACAGTCATTTGTTTCCCAAGAGGTCCTAGGTACTGCACAGCACAAGAAGTGATCCATTGCATACTGAAATTATGCATTATAATATGTTAACTTAGTAGTACTTGACATCTTTAAACCTTGGATATATGAAAAAAACCACCAATATCAACAACAAACTCATGAAAACACATGATATACATTCTTGACCTGAAAATACATCAGAATTTATAGGCAGTAAAACACTGCTGTAGTTACAAAATGTCAAAAAGAATTAGGGACCAATGGCAAATTCAGGACAACACTTGAGGATTATGAATATTATCACTGAAAAGTACGAGCATATTAATTATTTTAACATTTTAGTGGAAAACAACAACTTAAAATTCATATCCTGCACGGTATGTTGTACATATTAACAAAGACAAATTTAGATCCAATTTAACTATTTTGCATTTGTGCCTTAAGATATTATCATATATTAAAGGAAGCGAGATAGAGAAGGAAAAAGAATAGAAAAGAGACATTTTAAAGGAGTTTTTGCCTGTATATGGCATTAGCTACACACACACAAATAAATCCTTCTTATAAAATTACCCCTTGATTGATATCCATTGATTAGTCTGTATCAGATATTTTAGGTATTATCGCTGTGTTATTTGATGATTTTTTTTCTGTGAAATGTTAATGATTTTATTGTGATGAGTAGTTGATTTATTGTGATATTTTAATGATTTACTGTATACTGCTTTAATTCAATTTTGTAATAAGATATATATAAAGTTAATAAATCAAATTCAAATCAAATCATGTAAATACACACTATGCTAAGCAGGTATACACTTGTATTTAATTTAATTCAACAATTATATCCCGCTCTGCACCTACAAAAAGAAAACTAGGCAGATGTAGAGGAATAACCTAATAGTTATTGAAGCTGGGAGGGAACTGGATAACCAGATTTTAGGGTATAATTCGACATAGAATACATGGAGTGGAGGAATGGCCTAGTAGTTAGGGTGGTGGACGTTGGTCCCGGGGAACTGAGTTCAATTCCCACTTCAGGCACAGGTAGCTCCTTGTGACTCTGGGCAAGTCACTTAACCCTCCATTGCCCCATGTAAGCCGCATTGAGCCTGCCTTGAGTGGGAAAGCGCGGGGTACAAATGTAACAAAAAAATATATATATATAGGGGCTCTTACTAAACTGTGTTAAGCACTAATGCACACTTAGGGGCCCTTTTACAAAGGCATGGTAGGCTCTATGCGCATGCACCAAAATGAGACTACCGCCACGCCAGCGTGCCTTCCTGGTGGTAATTTCAGATTTGGCGCACACCCATATAAGTACATAAATAATGCCATACTGGGAAAAGACCAAAGGCCCATCAAGCCCAGCTTCCTGTCCCCGACAGCGGCCAATCCAGGTCAAGGGCACCTGTCAGCTTCCCAACGTACAAACATTGTATACATGTTATTCCCAAAATTGTGGATTTTTCCCCAAGTCCATTTAGTAGCGGTCTCATGAACTTGTCCTCTAGGAAACCGGGACAAATGATTTTTTTTATTTACTACTGCATGTGGCATTTAAAGCCTTAATTGGCAGTTGGCGCGCGTCAGCCCGTCACTGCGTGTGTAGCAGTTTGAGCCCTTACTGCTAGATCAATGGGTGATGTTAAGGGCTCAGGCGTATAAGTTAAGCACGTGCTGGTTTCAATTTCTACCACTGGGCCCTCTTCCCGGCTCATGAAAAAAAGTCACTTTTCCCAGATGTGGTAAAAACTGGCCCGGCACACCAAAAACACACACCCTCACCACTGCAGGCCACATTTTTCTGCAGCTTAGTAAAAGGACCCCCTTAACGAAGGAAAAAATAGCCTAATGCAGGATGTTTGTAAAACATTTTGTAGTAGTTTTTCCATTGCACGTGCTAACCATATGTATTTAGTAAAAATTTTGGAGCTGGCATATCAGGAGTGGAGAATGGGCAAAGAAGCACTATTCAGCTAGAAGACCTTTTACAAAGTAGCAGTAAGCCCAAAATGGGTTTACCACACGCTAATCTGGTAGCTACTGCTGGCCTAACGCGGACACCAGCGGTACTTCCAGCCCCAGCAAGCGTCATTTCCTATGCTGGGAAAAATAGAGATGTAATTTTTAGTGCAGAGCTAACCTGGTGGTAATTGGGCAGTGCCACGAGCTACCTGGTTACCGCCAGTTTAGCATGGGAGCCCCTTACCGCCACCTCAATGGGTGGCAGTAAGTGCTCCCCCTCACATGGCCACACGGTAAGAGCAATCTTACCGGCATGGTCATGGCTATTTTCATTCTTTTTACCCATTGCTTTAAAAAGGGCCACAGTGCGCTGCAAAAATGGCCCCCACCGCTAGTGCAGGACCCTTTTTTACCTCAGCATTTTTACTTGAATAATTCTGACAATGCAGGAGCCCTTAGCATGTTAATATTTTTCAATTGCTATACACTAATGCTAGCATTAGCACACAGCCAGAAAAAAAATAATTGGAAAGGGCTGAATATAGGCCTTGCCTGAAATGGGCTTAGCATGCGGGAAAGTCCCTCACTGGATATCTAAGCCCATTTGCTAATGCAGCAAGTAATAGTGTCTCATACAAACCTGACCTTTAGTGTTCAGTTCGGTACTGAAAGTGCCAGGGCATGCACATAAATCAGTAAACGTGGCTGCTATGCGCCTCCCTACAACAGTTTCACTACACATAGCTTTTATGCACACAACAATCTTATGTAAATGTATGAAAGCCATGTGTAGACAACCACCTGAATTTAAAGTTCCCTGGAAAACAGAACTTGCCTTCACAGCTGGAGGGGATCATCACAGGAGCTCCTTAGCGGACAAGGATTCACAAATATGAACACCAGAGGCACCTACCAACATGGGAGACATTTTACCCAATACTGCGGTCAAACCACCAACTTCATACAACTATGGCGCTGCCAATAGCAGAAACCATGGGGGCGGGATGGTCCTTAAGAGTATGACTAGACTTGCTGTCTGAGGCC